>NC_053426.1:74046931-74179243 GCF_007990345.1 Gossypium hirsutum | reverse complement strand
TGGAGGGCTATCATCGAGAAACTTTGACAAATCGTCGATATAACCGGCGAGCCAGAATCCGAACTGTATATTTCTGGAGGTCCATTAAGTATGCTGAAATTTTTCGGTAACTGAATACCCGATGCGGATACCAATGACCCAAGAAGCTAACCTCTCTTAACAGAACTCACACTTACTGAACTTAGCATATAACTGCTATCCGCAAAATTGCAACACCAGTCTCAGGTGCTCAGCATGTTCGTCTCATCTCTTGAATAGAACAAGATGTCATCAATGAACACAACTACGAACGATCCAAATATGGTCTGAAGATCCGATTCATCAAATCCATAAATACCGCAGGGGCATTAGTGAGCCAAACGGCATCACTAAGAACTCGTAGTGACCATATCTCGTCCTGAAGCAGTTTTGGGTATGTCCGATACTCGAATTCGCAACTGATAATAGCCGATCTCAGATCTATTTTGAGAACATTGAGGCTCCCTTCAGTTGGTCGAACAAATCATCGATACGCGGTAACAGATATTTGTTCTTTATCGTCACTTTATTCAGTTGACGATAGTCAATGCACAACCTCATGGTTCCGTCTTCTTTTCACGAACAATACTGGTGCACCCCAAGGTAGAAACTTGGTCGAGCAAAACCTCTATCCGTCAATTCTTGCAACTGAGCTTTCAACTCTTTTAACTCGGTTGGTGCCATACGATACGGAGCTATCGAAATCGGCGTAGTCCCAGGTGCAAGCTCAATACCAAACTCTATCTCCCGAACAGGTGGTAAACCCGGTAATTCTTCAGGAAAAACGTCCGGTATCACAAACCACCGGCACAATTCGGGTTTCTTTTCTAATTCTTTGTCATCAGTACATACGCAAGGTATGCTTCGCACCCTTTTCTTACATATTTCTGGGCCAACATTGCTGATATTACAGCTGGCATCCCTCCAAGTCCGTAGACTCAACTCGGATTACTTCATTATTTGCGCACCTCAAATCAATATCTTGCTTTTGCAATTCACAACCGCATCATGCGCGGTCAACCAATCCAAACCAAGAATAACATCAAATTCATCAAACGGCAAAAGCATCAAGTCCGCCGGAAAACAGGAACCTCGAATTTCTAGGGGACATTTCTTACACACTTTGTCGACAAGCACGTAACGACCAAGGGATTTGACACCCGAATTACGAACTCAGTAGACTCAATAGGTAAAGTCTTACTGGATGCTAAGGTTTCACATATGTATGAATGAGTAGAACCGGGGTCAATCAAAGCAATTACATTAGTATCAAAGAGAATAAAAGTACCAGTAATAACATCAGGCGAAGAGGCATCCTCGCGAGCACGTATAGCATAAGCTCTAGCAGGCGCACGAGCCTCGAATCTGGTCGTAGCATCTCTAGATCCTCTCTGCCACCACTAACATCGCCCGTATTTCCAGATGGTCTACCTCGAGCAGTGGTAGCACCCGGTTTCCCACTTTGATTTACATTCTGTTCAGACAACCTCAGGCAATCTTTAATGAAGTGGTCAACTGATCCGCACTTGTAACAGGAGCGGTCAGGGAATCTACAACTCCCCAATGCCATTTACCGCAATATCGACATTTCGTTCTGTCTCGACGTTCATTCCCAACACTGGCAACCGAAGTGCCTCGTGTACCCACAGGGGGTCGATCACGATCTCGTCTAAAAAGGCCCGAAGTGCCTCTAGACCAGCCCACATCATCTCGAAATTTCTTCGATGCCTGTTGAAGAGACTTTCCCGAGGATCTTTTACGAAACTCTCCAGTTCCCACATCAACTTTTTTTTTTCTTTTCTAAGCTCTTCGGCTTTACAAGCTCGCTCGACAAGTACTACGAACTCTCGTATTTCAAGAACGCCAACGAACATTTTTATATCTTCATTCAGCCCATCCTCGAAGCGTTTACACATGATAGCCTCGGACGAAACACATTCCCGAGCGTATTTGCTAAGTCTAACAAATTTCGCTCGTAATCAGTAACCGACATGGAACCTTGCTTAAGCTCAAGAAATTCCTTCCGTTTTTGATCAACAAATCTCTGACTGATATACTTTTTCCGAAACTTAGTTTGGAAAAACTCCCAAGTTACTTGCTCTCGGGGCACAACAGAAGTCAGAGTACTCCACCAATAGTAGGCAGAATCACGTAGCAAGGAGATAGTACACTTTAGGCATTCATCGGGTGTACAAGATAGCTCATCGAGTACCCGGATAGTGTTGTCCAACCAAAATTCAGCTTGCTCGGCATCGTCGCTATCCGTAGCTTTAAATTCAGTAGCCCCATGTTTTCGATTCTGTCAACTGGGGGCTTATTTGACCTTATTTGGTCAGTTACCGGAGGTATTGTAGGTGCGGGGGTTGTATTAGTCGGGAAGGAGGTTGTGGAACAGCCGTATTAGTTCGAATGTATTGGTTGAACCAATCATTCATCACGCTATAGAAACTTGTCTAGCTTCCTCATTCGGGTTACTAGCATTAGGTTGAGAGTCCGCCGGCGCTGTCCCTTGTGCGGGAGCAGGCGCTACACTCTCAAGATCATCAGCTACCTCTCGGTCGGGATCGGGATCCATTACTATAATAAACACATTTACAATTGTCAGAAATCACCACACTATCAAGTAATCACATAAAATGGCATGTATAGCTAGACCCAACGCATTACGGTAGTCCTAGAATCGACTAAACCGTAGCTCTGATACCAATAAATGTAACACCCCGAACCCGAGACCGACACCGGAGTCGAACACGAGGTGTTAACAGACTTTAAACCCCTTATAAAAAAATATTTCCCAGACACTGCCAATCTGCGTACTAGTCGCTTTAAAAATCATATCTTGAGTTCACAACTGAAAATCAGTTTCGTGATTTTTCCCTGAAACTAGACTCATATTCCCATCTACATATTTTTTTCTAGAATTTTTGGTTGGCCAATTAGTACAGTTTATTAGTCAAAGTCTCCCATGTTACAGGGATCACTACACTACCTTTGCGCAATACACTTGGATATCTCCCTGCACAGAGCTTCAATACTGATGCCGTTTGTTTCTATAGAAACTAGACTCATAGAGGAATCTATACATATATGGCATGACTTCTAATTATCTCTGGTTAATTATAATGAATTTCCAAAGTCGGAACAGGGAATCCAGAAACTGTTCTGGCCCTGTCTCACGAGAACCTGAATATCTCTTAACATACTGTCCGTATGATTGTTTCGTTACCTTCCTATGAAAATAGATTCATCAAGGTTCGTTTACATAATTTATTCACTATTTAATTCCATTCCTACTATTTTTAGTGATTTTCCAAATCTACATCACTGCTGCTGTCAGCATCTGCCTTTAAGGTAGACTTTACCTATTTCATGGTTTCCATGATTCAACTAGCCCTTTTTGCATAAATAGCACAATTTATGATAGTGATTAACCATTCCCATGGCCAATCCTTGTCAAGCATATCCACACCAAATGATTATAACATTATACTTAACACATATAAGCCATTTTCGCATGGCTATCCAAAATTATACAAGTCCAAAGGGTCCACGACCCACAACAAACGGGTAGTCCTATACATGCCATTTCGAAGTTCAACCAAAATTGTACCAAAAGGGGGGGCTTTGATAGTGTGGGCGACTTTGACTTCAAGATCCCGAGTCCGATAGCTGGAGAACCAAATCTATAAAACAGAGGAGCAATGAAACGGAGTAAGCAATTTATGCTTAGTAAGTTTTGAGCAAGGAATTCCAGCACAACAAAAGTATAGCATTCATATAGCTAAACGGATAATTTCATATGCACAAATTTTCGATATCATACTTGCTTCACATTACCAACCCTTATGTACATACACAAAAGATCAACTTAGCCAAAGGCCGGTAGCTCGTTTATCATCTGAGCGAATACTTATTTGTAAGGGCTCAACTAAATTCAAGCACATACGAAACATACCTCAATGTTGGGATGTTTCTAGAGTATTAACTGAAATTTTTACAGCAAGATCATTCATTCCCAAATCACGTACCTTCGGAATTTAACCGGATATAGCTCCTCGTTCAAATGCCTTCGGGACATAGCCCGGTTATAGTAACTCGCACAAATGCCTTCGGGACTTAACCCGGATTTAGTAACTCGCACAAATTCCTTCGGGCTTAGCCCGGAATTAGTATCTCGCACAAATGCCTTCGGGCTTAGCCCGGAATTGTATCTCGCACAAATGCCTTCGGATCTTAGTCCGAATATGGTCACTTAGCACAAAGCCTTCGGGACTTAGCCCGGACATCATTCAAATAACCATGCACATTTAACAATAAATCATGGCACATTCGTATTTCATTTTCGTTAGCAAAACTCAAACACAAGACACTTATCATTCTTGTAATTTCGGCTCAATAGCCACACACAAAGAGCATGATTTTGATTTGCTTAAAACATGATCTAATCAAATCTTAATTTAAGCTCTCTTACTCAAGAACTTACCTCGGATGTTGTCGAACGATTCCGATGGCTATTCGACCACTTTTTCCTTCCCTTTATCGGATTTAGTTCCCCTTTGCTCTTGAGCTTAATTAAACAAATAAATTGATTTAATCATTTGAGCATCGAAAAGAGGAACACAAGGCACTTAGCCCATATTTATACATTAGACATTAAAGTCACATATGTACGGAATCATGAATCAAACTCAACATTTTAGCTAATTTTCCCCCTTGGCCGAATTTTCTAAGCCAAGACAAAAGCATCAATATGCTTGCCTCCAACCGAATACATGCAACACCAAATCTTCTTCCTATGGCCGAATATGCATGTCTATGTTGGGGCCGATTATATGCTTAATACTTCCTACAAGTATGGTTACTTGTATTGATTATAAATATCATCTTGTTTCAAGTTCAAAACTTGGCTAATACACACATATATACACTAGTAAAGCATCCTCTCCCTTTCCATCAATTTAACACATGCATTGCTCATTAACATACAAAAGTTATATTCGGCCTTAGCACACAACTTGCTAGCCGATTCTTCCCCATCTAGCAACCAATGCACATATGTGCTCACTCAAAAATGCTAAAAAGGAGATTCAAGAATCATCAATCCACCATCACATGCATCATTACAAAGCTTTACACTTAGCATGCAAATGACATCAACACAAATCCACCTTAGCCGAAACTTAACTCATCTTCATGCCTCATCACCACAACATCAAACATCAACCAAGAATGATGCATCCATGGCCGAGTGTCATTTCCATCACATAGCAAGATTTAGACCATGGGCTAGGTAGAACTCAAGCTAACAACTAAAACATGCATGCATCTCATGGAACATCATCAAATAGCTACATGCATGGCCAACCTCTTCAACCTTTCTTCTTCCTTCCTCCTTAAAATTTTTGGCCAAGGATGAACCAAAGGATGAGCACTTTTTTTTTGTTTTTCTTTCTAGTTTCGGCAAAATGGGGGGGAGAAACAACCACACACTTTTTTTGTTTTCATCATATTCCCTTTCATTATTTAATTTCCATGCTCATTATTTTATTTTTCCTAACATACCTCACTAACATAACATGTTTGTGACATGTTTCCACTCATGATGCACTAACACAACATGTCTATGACATGTCTTGCCCATCACACTTGGTCTACCATGCTTGTCATGGCCGGCCACTACTAATAGGGGGGAAATTGACATGCAAGTCCCCCCTTTTTCAACATGCACTAATAGGCCCTTATGCTTTGACCTATCACATTTCAAAATTTTCTCACATAAGTCCTATCGACTAAATTCACATGCAATCGACTAAATCGAAGCTTGAAATTTTCACACATTCATAATTACATATTCTAGACAATAAATATCACATTCAAACATTTCGGTGACTCGGTTTAGCGGTCCCGAAACCACTTCCCGACTAGGGTCAATTTTGGGCTGTCACAACTCTCCCCCACTTAAGAAATTTTCGTCCCCGAAAATCTTACCGGTAAATAGGTTTGGGTATCGTTCTTTCATCGAGCTCTCGGTTTCCCAAGTAGCTTCCTCGATCCCGTGTTTGAGCCATAACACCTTAACTAACGGAACCCTTTTGTTTCGCAACTCTTTCACTTCACGAGCTAGGATACGAATCGGTTCTTCTTCATAACTCAAGTCAGATTGAATTTCAACTTCTGAGGGATTAATCACATGTGACGGATCGGATCTATAACGTCGAAGCATTGAAACATGAAAGACATCGTGAATCTTTTCAAGTTCAAGGGGCAAAATCAATCTATACGCAACCGGACCAACTCGTTCGGAGATTTCGTACGGCCCAATGAATCTCGGGCTCAACTTGCCCTTACGGCCAAATCTGAGTACCTTCTTCCAAGGCGAAACTTTAAGAAACACTTTATCTCCCACCTGATATTCAATGTCCTTTCGTTTCAAATCCGCATACGATTTTTGACGATCTGTGGCTGCTTTCAGACTTTCACGGATTACCTTTACTTTCTGTTCGGCATCCTTAATCAAATCAACTCCGAAAATTTTACTTTCACCGAGCTCGGTCCAAAACAATAGTGTACGGCATTTACGACCGTACAAAGCCTCGTAAGGTGCCATCTTAATACTTGATTGAAAACTATTGTTGTAAGCGAATTCAATCAAAGGTAAATACCGTTCCCATGAACCACTGAACTCGAGGATGCAACATCTCAACATATCCTCAAGTATCTGAATTGTCCGCTCGGATTGACCATCGGTTTGGGGATGAAAAGCAGTGCTAAAATGCAGCTTGGTACCCAAAGCTTCTTGCAATTTCCTCCAAAATCGCGAGGTGAATCTCGGATCTCTATCCGACACGATAGAAATAGGTACCCCGTGTAATCTCACAATCTGAGAAACATACAATTCGGCTAGTTTATCCAATGAAAAATCCGTACGCACGGGGATAAAGTGAGCCGACTTAGTCAGTCTATCAACAACAACCCAAATCGCATCCTTCTTACTTGCTGACAATGGCAGTCCGGACACAAAGTCTATTGTGACTCGATCCCATTTCCACTCGGGTATCATGATCGGCTGAAGTAATCCTGAAGGCACTTGATGTTCCGCTTTCACTTGTTGACATATTAAACATCTCGAAATAAAGTCGGAGATGTCTCATTTCATACCATGCCACCAAAACCAACATTTCAAATCGTTGTACATTTTCGTACTCCCCGGGTGAATTGACATTCGGCTACAATGGGCTTCGTTCAGAATCATCGAAATGAGTTCTGAATTCCTTGGAACACACAAACGACTTCTGAACCTCAAACAATCATCGTCATCAATTTGAAACTCCGATTCCTTGTTCGGAGCACACTCAGCCCGTTTTGCAACCAATTCATCATCAACTTTCTGGGCTTCACGAATTTGATGAATCAATAATGGTTTGGCTTTTAATTCAGCTACTAACACATTGTCGGGTAGAACATACAAGTGCACATTCATCGCTCGTAAAGCAAACAATGATTTCTGGCTTAAGGCGTCCGCAACCACATTAGCCTTTCTCGGGTGGTAATCAATGACAAGCTCGTAATCTTTCAACAACTCAAGCCAACGTCTTTGTCGCAGATTTAAGTCTCTTTGAGTCATCAAATATTTGAGACTTTTGTGATCCGAAAATACATGGCACTTTTCACCAAATAAGTAATGTCACCATATTTTTAAAGCAAATACGATGGCAGCTAGTTCAAGATCATGGGTCGGATAATTTTTCTCATGTGGCTTTAATTGTCTCGACGCATAGGTCGCCACTCGACCTTCTTGCATCAATACGCAACCCAACCCAAGTAGGGATGCGTCACTATAAATGACAAACTCTTTGCCTGATTCGGGTTGCACTAAAATTGGAGCTTCAGTCAAATAAGTTTTTAGTTGATCAAAACTTTTTTGACATTTCTCCGTCCATTCGAACTTAACATCCTTTTGAAGTAGCTTCGTCATTGGTGTGGCTATCATCGAGAAACCTTTGACAAATCGTCGATAATAACCGGCGAGCCCCAGGAAGCTCCGAACTTTGGTAATATTTCTTGGAGGCTTCCAGTTAAGTATGGCTGAAATTTTGTTCGGGTGAACTTGAATACCCGATGCGGATACCACATGACCCAAGAAGCTAACCTCTCTTAACCAGAACTCACACTTACTGAAATTAGCATATAACTGATTATCCCGCAAAATTTGCAACACCAGTCTCAGGTGCTCAGCATGTTCGGTCTCATCTCTTGAATAGACCAAGATGTCATCAATGAACACAACTACGAACCGATCCAAATATGGTCTGAAGATCCGATTCATCAAATCCATAAATACCGCAGGGGCATTAGTGAGCCCAAACGGCATCACTAAGAACTCGTAGTGACCATATCTCGTCCTGAAGGCAGTTTTGGGTATGTCCGATACTCGAATTCGCAACTGATAATAGCCCGATCTCAGATCTATTTTTGAGAACATTGAGGCTCCCTTCAGTTGGTCGAACAAATCATCGATACGCGGTAACGGATATTTGTTCTTTATCGTCACTTTATTCAGTTGACGATAGTCAATGCACAACCTCATGGTTCCGTCCTTCTTTTTCACGAACAATACTGGTGCACCCCAAGGTGAGAAACTTGGTCGAGCAAAACCTCTATCCGTCAATTCTTGCAACTGAGCTTTCAACTCTTTTAACTCGGTTGGTGCCATACGATACGGAGCTATCGAAATCGGCGTAGTCCCAGGTACAAGCTCAATACCAAACTCTATCTCCCGAACAGGTGGTAAACCCGGTAATTCTTCAGGAAAAACGTCCGGGTATTCACAAACCACCGGCACAGATTCGGGTTTCTTTTCTAATTCTTTGTCATCAAGTACATACGCAAGGTATGCTTCGCACCCTTTTCTTACATATTTCTGGGCCAACATTGCTGATATTACAGCTGGCATCCCCTCCAAGTCCGTAGACTCAACTCGGATTACTTCATTATTTGCGCACCTCAAATCAATAGTCTTGCTTTTGCAATTCACAACCGCATCATGCGCGGTCAACCAATCCAAACCAAGAATAACATCAAATTCATCAAACGGCAAAAGCATCAAGTCCGCCGGAAAACAGGAACCTCGAATTTCTAGGGGACATTTCTTACACACTTTGTCGACAAGCACGTAACGACCTAAGGGATTTGACACCCGAATTACGAACTCAGTAGACTCAATAGGTAAAGTCTTACTGGATGCTAAGGTTTCACATATGTATGAATGAGTAGAACCGGGGTCAATCAAAGCAATTACATTAGTATCAAAGAGAATAAAAGTACCGGTAATAACATCAGGCGAAGAGGCATCCTCGCGGGCACGTATAGCATAAGCTCTAGCAGGCGCACGAGCCTCGAATCTGGTCGTAGCATCTCTAGATCCTCTCTGGCCACCACTAGCATCGCCCGTATTTCCAGATGGTCTACCTCGAGCAGTGGTAGCACCCGGTTTCCCACTTTGATTTACATTCTGTTCAGACAACCTCGGGCAATCTTTAATGAAGTGGTCAACTGATCCGCACTTGTAACAGGAGCGGTCAGGGTATCTACAACTCCCCAAATGCCATTTACCGCAATATCGACATTTCGTTCTATCTCGACGTTCATTCCCAACACTAGCAACCGAAGTGCCTCGTGTACCCACAGGGGGTCGATCACGATCTCGTCTAAAAAGGCCCGAAGTGCCTCTAGACCGGCCCACATCATCTCGAAATTTCTTCGATGCCTGTTGAAGAGACTTTCCCGAGGATCTTTTACGAAACTCTCCAGTTCCCACATCAACTTTTTGTTTTTCTTTTCTAAGCTCTTCGGCTTTACAAGCTCGCTCGACAAGTACTACGAACTCTCGTATTTCAAGAATGCCAACGAACATTTTTATATCTTCATTCAGCCCATCCTCGAAGCGTTTACACATGATAGCCTCGGACGAAACACATTTTCGAGCGTATTTGCTAAGTCTAACAAATTTTGGCGCGTAATCTGTAACCGACATGGAACCTTGCTTAAGCTCAAGAAATTCCTTCCGTTTTTTATCAACAAATCTCTGACTGATACACTTTTTCCGAAACTCAGTTTGGAAAAACTCCTAAGTTACTTGCTTTCGGGGCACAACAGAAGTCAGAGTACTCCACCAATAGTAGGCAGAATCACGTAGCAAGGAGATAGTACACTTTAGGTATTCATCGGGTGTACAAGATAGCTCATCGAGTACCCGGATAGTGTTGTCCAACCAAAATTCAGCTTGCTCGGCATCGTCGCTATCCGTAGCTTTAAATTCAGTAGCCCCATGTTTTCGGATTCTGTCAACTGGGGGCTTATTTGACCTTATTTGGTCAGTTACCGGAGGTATTGTAGGTGCGGGGGTTGTATTAGTCGGGAAGGGAGGTTGTGGAACAGCCGTATTAGTTCGAATGTATTGGTTGAACCAATCATTCATCACGCTATAGAAAGCTTGTCTAGCTTCCTCATTCGGGTTACTAGCATTAGGTTGAGAGTCCGCCAGCGCTGTCCCTTGTGCGGGAGCAGGCGCTACACTCTCAAGATCATCAGCTACCTCTCGGTCGGGATCGGGATCCATTACTATAAATAAACACATTTACAATTGTCAGAAATCACCACACTATCAAGTAATCACATAAAATGGCATGTATAGCTAGACCCAACGCATTACGGTAGTCCTAGAATCGACTAAACCGTAGCTCTGATACCAATCAAATGTAACACCCCGAACCCGAGACCGACACCGGAGTCGAACACGAGGTGTTAACAGACTTTAAACCCCTTATAAAAAAATATTTCCCAGACACTGCCAATCTGCGTACTAGTCGCTTTAAAAATCATATCTTGAGTTTCACAACTCGAAAATCAGTTTCGTGATTTTTCCCTGAAACTAGACTCATATTCCCATCTACATATTTTTTTCTAGAATTTTTGGTCAGGCTAATTAGTACAGTTTATTAGTCAAAGTCTCCCATGTTACAGGGATCGACTACACTGACCTTTGCACAATACGACTTGGATGTCTCCCTGCACAGAGCTTCAATACTGATACCTTTTGTTTCTATAGAAACTAGACTCATAGAGGAATCTATACATATATGGCATGACTTCTAATTATCTCTGGTTAATTTATAATGAATTTCCAAAGTCGGAACAGGGAATCCAGAAACCGTTCTAGCCCTGTCTCACGAGAACCTAAATATCTCTTAACATACTGTCCGTATGATTGTTTCGTTACCTTCCTATGAAAATAGATTCATCAAGGTTCGTTTACATAATTTATTCACTATTTAATTCCATTCCTACTATTTTTAGTGATTTTCCAAATCTACATCACTGCTGCTGTCAGCATCTGCCTTTAAGGTAGACTTTACCTATTTCATGGTTTCCATGATTCAACTAGCCCTTTTTGCATAAATAGCACAATTTATGATAGTGATTAACCATTCCCATGGCCAATCCTTGTCAAGCATATCCACACCAAATGATTATAACATTATACTCAAACACTTATAAGCCATTTTCGCATGGCTATCCAAAATTATACAAGTCCAAAGGGTCCACGACCCACAACAAACGGGTAGTCCTATACATGCCATTTCGAAGTTCAACCAAAATTGTACCAAAAGGGGGGGGCTTTGATAGTGTGGGCGACTTTGACTTCAAGATCCCGAGTCCGATAGCTGGAGAACCAAATCTATAAAACAGAGGAGCAATGAAACGGAGTAAGCAATTTTATGCTTAGTAAGTTTTGAGCAAGGAATTCCAGCACAACAAAAGTATAGCATTCATATAGCTAAACGGATAATTTCATATGCACAAATTTTCGATATCATACTTGCTTCACATTACCAACCCTTATGTACATACACAAAAGATCAACTTAGCCAAAGGCCGGTAGCTCGTTTATCAACTGAGCGAATACTTATTTGTAAGGGCTCAACTAAATTCAAGCACATACGAAACATACCTCAATGTTGGGATGTTTCTAGAGTATTAACTGAAATTTTTACAGCAAGATCATTCATTCCCAAATCATGTACCTTCGGAATTTAACATGATATAGCTCCTCGTTCAAATGCCTTCGGGACATAGCCCGGTTATAGTAACTCGCACAAATGCCTTCGGGACTTAACCCGGATTTAGTAACTCGCACAAATGCCTTCGGGCTTAGCCCAGAATTAGTATCTCGCACAAATGCCTTCGGGCTTAGCCCGGAATTAGTATCTCGCACAAATGCCTTCGGATCTTACAAATGCCTTCGGATCTTAGTCCGGATATGGTCACTTAGCACAAAGCCTTCGGGACTTAGCCCGGACATCATTCAAATAACCATGCACATTTAACAATAAATCATGGCACATTCGTATTTCATTTTCGTTAGCAAAACTCAAACACAAGACACTTATCATTCTTGTAATTTCGGCTCAATAGCCACACACAAAGAGCATGATTTTGATTTGCTTAAAACATGATCTAATCAAATCTTAATTTAAGCTCTCTTACTCAAGAACTTACCTCGGATGTTGTCGAACGATTCCGATGGCTATTCGACCACTTTTTCCTTCCCTTTATCGGATTTAGTTCCCCTTTGCTCTTGAGCTTAATTAAACAAATAAATTGATTTAATCATTTGAGCATCGAAAAGAGGAACACAAGGCACTTAGCCCATATTTATACATTAGACATTAAAGTCACATATGTACGGAATCATGAATCAAACTCAACATTTTAGCTAATTTTCCCCCTTGGCCGAATTTTCTAAGCCAAGACAAAAGCATCAATATGCTTGCCTCCAACCGAATACATGCAACACCAAATCTTCTTCCTATGGCCGAATATGCATGTCTATGTTGGGGCCGATTATATGCTTAATACTTCCTACAAGTATGGTTACTTGTATTGATTATAAATATCATCTTGTTTCAAGTTCAAAACTTGGCTAATACACACATATATACACTAGTAAAGCATCCTCTCCCTTTCCATCAATTTAACACATGCATTGCTCATTAACATACAAAAGTTATATTCGGCCTTAGCACACAACTTGCTAGCCGATTCTTCCCCATCTAGCAACCAATGCACATATGTGCTCACTCAAAAATGCTAAAAAGGAGATTCAAGAATCATCAATCCACCATCACATGCATCATTACAAAGCTTTACACTTAGCATGCAAATGACATCAACACAAATCCACCTTAGCCGAAACTTAACTCATCTTCATGCCTCATCACCACAACATCAAACATCAACCAAGAATGATGCATCCATGGCCGAGTGTCATTTCCATCACATAGCAAGATTTAGACCATGGGCTAGGTAGAACTCAAGCTAACAACTAAAACATGCATGCATCTCATGGAACATCATCAAATAGCTACATGCATGGCCCAACCTCTTCAACCTTTCTTCTTCCTTCCTCCTTAAAATTTTTGGCCAAGGATGAACCAAAGGATGAGCACTTTTTTTTTGTTTTTCTTTCTAGTTTCGGCAAAATGGGGGGGAGAAACAACCACACACTTTTTTTGTTTTCATCATATTCCCTTTCATTATTTAATTTCCATGCTCATTATTTTATTTTTCCTAACATACCTCACTAACATAACATGTTTGTGACATGTTTCCACTCATGATGCACTAACACAACATGTCTATGACATGTCTTGCCCATCACACTTGGTCTACCATGCTTGTCATGGCCGGCCACTACTAATAGGGGGGAAATTGACATGCAAGTCCCCCCTTTTTCAACATGCACTAATAGGCCCTTATGCTTTGACCTATCACATTTCAAAATTTTCTCACATAAGTCCTATCGACTAAATTCACATGCAATCGACTAAATCGAAGCTTGAAATTTTCACACATTCATAATTACATATTCTAGACAATAAATATCACATTCAAACATTTCGGTGACTCGGTTTAGCGGTCCCGAAACCACTTCCCGACTAGGGTCAATTTTGGGCTATCACAACTTAGCTAAATTAAGGTACAGTTTTAGCTCGATTTTTAATGATTTCTACGTTTTGAGCTCATTGCAACTTAATCTAGCTAGCCTGTACCTTCATTTTTGAAACTGTTATTGATTTTGAATGATGCCATTGTTAAATGCTTGAGTTCTTTGATGTTTAATGATAGATAATGGAATCTTGATGATGGTTTTGCAACTTTTATAAATTGATTTTTGACAAAAATGCAAAATAGGGATTAAATTGTGAAATTGTAAAATGTGGTGTTAAAAGTGTGAAATAATGAAAGATATGGGCTTCTAGGAGTCCCTATGAAATTCGGCTATCACGGTTTATGGCTTAATTATGCAATTTTGCATTTTTATGTGTTAAGGACTAAATTGAAAAGTAGTAAAAAGTCTAGGGTAAAATTGTAAATTAGCCAAAATGAATGTGTTAGGCTAAATTGAATTGAATGAAAGTTTGAATGAGTTAATTTGATATTATATAGATCAAGATAAGCAAATATCAGATTGTAAATTAGCCAAAATGAATGTGTTTAGCTAATTTGAATTGAATGAAAGTTTGAATAAGTTAATTTGATATTATATAGATCAAGATAAGCAAATATCGAAACTAGATCGAGGAAAACAAAAAGTGGACGAATAGCTGATAATTTTATTCGAGGATACGAGGTAAGTTTGTATAATTAGAATCAAACTTTTATATACTTATAATTATTGAAATGAATGTGTATAATGGAAATATTTGAAGTATAAATTCCTTATTGATATAATGTATTTGTTACTGAGCCCTGTTTGAATCGTATGAATTCATTGGATACGAGTGACACGTTACTGAGATTACCATTTTGGTTGAGGTCCTGCATTTGTTGCGGACTCACCACAGCTCGTAAGAGCTTACTGTTTTTAGCTCATTAGAGCTTACCGTTTCAGCTCGATAGAGCTTACTATTCAGCTCGATAGAGCTTACTGTTTCAGCTCATTAGAGTTTACTATTCATCAGCTCAGGAGGAGCTTACTGATCATGGCTCGAAAGAGCATATATAATAATGAACTGATGGATTACTGACGTGGTTCACTCGAGTATCCTTTGAAGTTTTAATAGGTTCAACGTGCCTAAATACTGTTTATATGGATAAAATTACTGATTATAAATGTTATTAATGCTATATATATGATATGTGAATTTTGGATTGATGCAAAGTATTGTATTAATGAATGATTCTTATGTATTTGTCAAATGACTAACATGTGATGGATATTGGTGCTTAGGTGTTGGGTAATTGAATTGTTAGCATTTTTAATGTTGCTTTGATTATGTATAAATGGTAAGTTTAATTCTGAATTATACAGGCTTACTAAGCTATAAAGCTACTCTGTTTCTTTTTCTATGTTTTATAGCGGCTCGTTAGCTCGCTCTTTTCGGACAAGTCGGAGTTGCACATCACATTATCCAAACTCCGATTGGTACTTTTGAACTTGTGGATATTTGTAAATATGGCATGTATAGGCTAGTTTAAGTGATGTTAGTTATGTTACTTGATATCATGGCTTGGGTACATTTTGTATATGTGTTAAGCCATGTGATTTGGCATATTTTGGTACCATGTTTTGGATGAATTAAGTGTTCAATTGTGGTATGTTTTGGTAAGGTAATGTTTGAATGAAAATATGGAAATGAGGTATTGATGTGTATTTGTTAGATAAATGGATTATGCTTGGTATTAAATAGGTAATTGAATAACAAGTTGAATTGGTAATAATGTGTACTGAAATGGTTATCTTGGCTGCCTATTGAGTTGTAAAAATGTGGTTATCTATGTTTATGAATGATTGTGTTTATAAGGTGGCAAAATGGCTTTGTAAATAGCCTATTTTTGTCCACACGGGTAGGGACACGGGCGTGTGTCTCAGCCGTGTGTGACACACGGTCATGTTGCACGATCGTGTGTCCCCTAGGGTACCCTTTCAAATTAAGTAGTATACCCTACAGGTTTGACACGGCCTAGACGTATGGGCGTGTCTACAGGCCGTGTGTGGTACACGGGCTGGCACATGGACTTGTGGCCGGATGTGTGACCCAAGTCAGTAACCTTCCTAATTTTCCCACGGCCTGGCACACAGGCGTGTCCTCAGTCGTGTGACATAAGTCCGTATGTATGCCTTGTTTCCGCACGGTATAAGACACTGGTGTGTCTATTAGCCGTGTGAGGTACACAGCCAGTTCACACGGGCGTGTGATACTTGAAATGTTGAAATTTTTCTATGTTTCTGAAATTTTTATATATTATCAATTTAGTCCCGAATGCATGATTAAAGCTTTGTATGCTTGATTTGGGTAAATATTGAATATGAATGAATGATAGTTACTGAAATGAGATGATAAATAATTGTTCTGAATTGAGTTACAAGTCCAATAATGCCTCTTAACCTATTCCGGCGACAGTTACGGGTTAGGGGTGTTACATTTGTTGGTATCAGAGCTACGATTTAGTCGATTCTAGGACTAACGTAGTGTTTGTGAGTCTAGCTATACATGTTATATATAAAATTGTGATAGTGTGATGACTCTTGACGTTTCCAAATGTATTTTTATATAGTAACGAATCCCGAACGAGCTGTAGCAGATGATGTAGAAAGTAACGTGTCAACTTTCGCTCAAGGGGCAGCGCCTACGGAATCTAGACCCGTGACAAGTAGTCAAGGGGGTGAGGCTAAAGAAACATCCTTTTAAATATTGAACGAGTGGTTCACACAGTACATTCGTACGAACCCGGCTATTCCACAACCTCCACCCCCACCTGTTCCCCAACCGATCCCTGTAGTTCCTTAAGGTATTGATCCTCTACAATTAAATAAACTACCTATTGATAAGATACAGAAACAAGGAGCTGAGGAATTCAGAGCCACTATTAATGATGATCTAGAGAGAGCCGAGTTTTGGCTTAAGAACACGATTTGGGTATTCGATGAATTATCTTGTACACCTGAAGAATGCCTAAAATATGTAATATCACTGTTGAGAGACACAGTGTATCGGTGGTGGAATACCTTGATATTCGTAGTTCCGTAAGAAAGAGTTACTTGGGATTTCTTTCAAGTTGAATTTAGAAAGAAATACATCAGTCAAAGGTTCATCGATCAGAAGAGAAAAGAATTCTTTGAATTGAAGCAGGGCCATATGTCAGTCACAAAATATGAGAGAGAGTTTGTACGACTCAGCAAATATGCTCGTTAATACGTCTCTTCTGAAGCTATAATGTGTAAAATATTCAAGGATGGATTGAATGAAGAAATCAAAGTGTTAGTCAGAATTCTTGAGTTGAAAGAGTTTATTATTTTGTTTGATCGAGCTTGTAAAGTAGAAGAGCTTTGCAAAGAGAAAAGAAAAGCTGATTTTGTAGCTAGAGATTCTAGAAGGAGATTTTTGAGCAAATCACATCAGTCAGCATCAAAGAAATTTAGAGACTATCATCCTCGTTCTACGGCTTCTACGGGAATTTTGATTAGGGACAGAGATGTGAGACATTTCAATTTTAAACCTCAGGCGACATCCGTTGCTAGTGTAGGAAGCGTTAGAAATACTGGACCTGAATGTAAACATTGCAATAAGAAGCATTATGGTGAATGTAGATTAGTGAGCGGAGCTTGCTTTAAATGTGGATAGCTTGATCATTATCTTCGAGATTGTCCAGAAAAGTTTACAGCTGATAGAGATTAACCAGTGAAAGTGAGTAACACGGCTTCTAGAGGGAGACCACCCTGAAATATTGGAAATATGAGCGGTAATGTGATATCCCGAATTAGGGCCTAATCGGAATAGTGGTTTTGGGACCACAAATTTGAGATAGAAATAATTATTTTATAAATATTTTGAGGTCTATGATATGATTTCATGATTGTGTGAAAATTTCGTGAAGAAATTCTATGCATAAAGTGCTTAATTTGAAGTTAGGGACTAAATTGAATAAGTTGCAAAACTTGCATTCTAGAAGTTTCTAGTATGAAATTGCTTTGAAATATTAATTAGGAGGTCTTAAATAGAAATTTTACCGATTTCTATGTTTATGGACAAAAATTGGACATGGATGGAATTTTTGAAAGTTTAGTAAGGAAGGGTATTTTGGTCATTTGGATATTAAATGAAATAAAATGGGAAAAATAACAACAAAATGATCATCTTCTCCATAAGTTGCTGCTGAATTTTGCTTTCCACCATAGCTAGGGTTTCAACACTTTTAAGCCTTGATTGTAAGTGATTTCTATGCCCGTTTTTAATGTTCTTTACATTTTTGAAATCCTCGTAGCTTGATTTACCTATTTCTACCAATATTTTGAGCTAGGGTTTATATTTAAAAATTTAACCATGAATGATATGCATGAATTTTGATGTTTTATGGTAGAATATGAAGCTTGAGATTGTGTTAAACAACTTTTGCTAAGTGATTTTACGTAAAAACGACTAGAATGACATAATCGGTAAAAATACCTAATGTTCATAAGTACATGTTAGAGTGAGAATTGGATGTTGCTGTAGAAGGTAAAAATGATCAGAATATCATAAAACATAAGAAAGTAGGATGAAGTTTAATTTACGAGATTTGGGGCAAAAGTGTAAATATGTGAAAGTTTAGGGGCAAAATTGTAATTTTTAAAAAATATGATTTTGGGTTGATTTGAATAATATGAGTCCTAATTAGGATATATTTGAAATGATAGAGCAAGGAAAAATGAAATTCGGGCTAAAATCGGTAAAATACCAAGTTGTGGACAAAATGGTAAAAATGACCATTTTCGCATACAAGGTAAGTTCATGTGTAAATAAGGTAACGTAATTTTTATTTTAAGTGATTTAATGTTATTTATATGACATGATACTTATTATCATGAAATACGATGTTTTGTGAATTATTATTTGGTGATATGCAAATGGTGTGAACAATTTAATAAGTATGAGATGTTAGCAAATATCGATTTCTATATTCCGAAGAAGGCGATCGAAATGTGTAATTTGAAAAGAATCTCGTTGAACCTTAGGAATAGATTCAGATATTTGGGCATCCGAACTCGTTGAGTTGAGTCTGAGTTCACTTATGGATGCGAACGTCCGAACTCGTTAGTTGAGTCCGAGTTCGTGAGATGTAACTAAGCATCCGAGCTCGTTGAGTTGAGTCCGAGTTCACTTATGGATGCGAACGTCCGAACTCATTGAGTTGAGTCCGACTTCGTGAGATGTAACTAGGCATCCGAGCTCGTTGAGTTGAGTCCAAGTTCACTTATGGATGCGAACACCCGAGCTCGTTGAGTTGAGTCCGAGTTCACTTAGGGGCGGGTTACATGGTAGCTTGGCTACATATGTGGCACTTATGTGCAAACTTTCCATGTATCCGAGTTATATTCTGATGTGTTCAACGGGTAAAATTCTAGTGAAATGGAAGAATACTCAAGATGCAAGTGACGTATTGGTAAGTGTTGTGGAATGGGCACTTTGGACAGGTATGTACTTAACCCTCGGGTTGAGACTTGATATGACAACAAAAATGTAGTAAGACGATGAATGATGAATAGAAATGTGATATATGTTTTGGTGATATAATGCTAATGTTGGTTGGTATAATTGCTTTGTTAAGTTATTTATTATTTGCATATGAACTTACTAAGCATTTATGCTTACTCCTTCCCTTCCATTCCTTGTAGTTTTGACAAGCCAATTTGAAGACCAGGACAGTCGGAGGCACGCTCACACTATCAACGGACCATCTCGGGATTGTGGCTTGCATATTTTTGGAATATGGCATGTATAGCATTATAATCCTTTTTTGTATATAATCTTATGATATAGCTCATGGATGGCATGGAAATGTTTGAGAATGATTAGCTATTAGAGTGGCTAATTGAGATTATATTTGATAACTGATCTATGGAAATCCATAAAATGGTGAAATTGGCTATAAAACCGAATCACACAGCAGCAGTGATGTGAATTTGAAAAATCACTAAAAATAGTAGAAATAGAATTAGATTATTAATAAAATATGAAATTTAATCTTAATGAATCTATTTTAATTTGGAAGAAACAAAATGGGTAAAAAAGTTATATTTTATGAGATATTTACGTTTTGGTGAAACAGGGTCAGAGTGATTTTTGGATCCCCTATTCTGACTTTATAAATTCACCATAAATTGTGTAAAAATAATTAGGACTCACATTTTATATGTATGGATTCCTTATTGAGTCTAGTTTTATGAGAAATAAACAGAATAGTTATTGAAAATCTGTACAGGGAGATATCTGATTCGTAATATACAAGGGTCAGAGTAGCTGATCCTTGAAACAGGGGAGACTTTAACTAATAAACTGTACTAATTGGCCTAACCAAAAATTCTAGAAAAAAATTATTAAGTATATATATGAGTCTAGTTTCAAGTAAAATTTATGGAATTGGATTTCGAGTTTCGTAACTCGAGATATGAATTTTTTAGCGACTGTGATGTAGTTAGCCAGCTTGTCTGGAAATTCTAAAATAAATTGTTTGAGCTGTTTAATTAATGAATTAAGTTCGTTAATATCTCGTGCTTGACTCTGACTACGGTCTCCGGTACGGGGGCATTACAGTTAACTGAGGTGTTACAAGAGATTCGATTGTGACATCTAAGGCACGAGCACCTGCTAGAGCTTATGCTATACATGCACGAAAAGAAGCATCATTGCCAGACTTTATTACCGGTATTTTTTCTCTTTTTGATACTGATATAGTTGTGTTGATAGATCCTGGATCAACCCATTCTTATATCTGTGTGAATTTAGTGTTTGAAAAGAGTTTACATGTCGAGTCTACGGAGTTTGTAATTAAAATAACGAACCCCTTAGGCAAGTCTGTTTTAGTTGATAAAATTTGTAAGACTTGTCCTTTGATGATCCGGGGTTACTGTTTTCGGGCTGCCTTGATGCTTCTACCGTTTGATGAGTTTGATATGATTCTGGGTATGGACTGGCTGACTATGCATGATGTAGTTGTGAATTGTAGACAGAAGACTATCGATTTGAAATGTCAAAATGGTGAGATCCTTCGGATTAAGTCTAATGATTCGAATGAGTTACTGGTTGTAATATCATCTATATTAACTCATACATATTTGAAAAAGGGCTATGATGCATACCTTGTATATGTACTGGACACGAAAGTGCCTAAATCAAAGATTGAATTTGTACCTATAGTTTGTGAGTTTTTGGATGTATTTCCAGAAGAATTACCAGGTTTACAGCCGATCAGAGAGGTTGAATGTATTGAATTAGTATCGGGAACAACACCAATATCGATAGCTCCATACAGGATGGGTCCAATAGAATTAAAAGAGTTGAAAGCTCAATTGCAAGGATTAACAGATAGAGGTTTTGTACAACCAAGTTATTCTCCCTGGTGTGCACCAGTATTGTTCATGAAAAAGAAAGATGGCACGATGAGAATGTGTATCGACTATAGAGAGTTGAATAAAGTGACTATAAAGAATAAATATCCTCTACCGCGGATTGATGACTTATTTGATCAGTTGAAAGGGGCTACAGTGTTTTTAAAGATTGATATGAGATCGGGTTACTATCAGTTGCGAGTTAAAGAGTTGAATGTACCAAAAACTGCATTCAAAATGAGGTATGGACATTATGAATTTCTTGTTATGCCTTTCGGTTTAACTAATGCTCCTGCCATTTTTATGGGCTTGATGAATCGAATATTCAGACAATATTTAGATAGATTTGTTGTTGTATTCATTGACGATATTCTAATCTATTCACGAGATGAATCTGAACATACCGAACACTTGAGAATTGTGTTACAAACTCTACTTGATAAGAAGTTATTTGTAAAGTTTAGTAAATGTAAGTTTTGGCTCAAAGAAGTTGGATTTTTAGGGCATATTGTTTCAGCCGACAGTATTAGAGTTGATTTAAACAAGATTTCTGCTATTGTTGATTGGAAATCTCTGAAAATGTATCTGAAGTCCATAGTTTTCTGGGCTTAGCAAGCTATTACCAAAGATTTGTGAAAGGATTCTTGATGATTGCGATACCAATGACACGACTGTTACAAAAGACGTAAAGTTCAATTGGTTAGAAAAATGTCAGTAGATTTTTGAACAGTTGAAAGTATTGTTAATTGAAGCACCAGTTTTAGTACAACTTGAATCGGGTAAAGAGTTTGTGATGTATAGTGACGTATCATTAAACGGTCTGGGATGTGTTCTGTTGCAAGAAGGAAAAGTTATAGCTTATGCTTTTCGTCAGTTGAAACCGTATGAAATGAATTATCCGACGCATGATTTAGAGTTGGCTGCGATTGTATTTGCATTGAAGATTTGGAGACACTACTTATACGGTAAAAAATGCCACATTTATACAAATCACAAGAGCTTGAAATATCTGATGACACAAAAATATTTGAATTTGCGACAACGAAGATGGCTCGAGTTATTGAAAGATTATGATTTTGTGATTGATTATCACCAGGGAAAAGCTAATGTTGTTGCTGATGCCTTGAGTCGAAAGTCTTTGTTTGCATTACAAGCAATGAACACTTAATTGATGGTTTGTAATGATAGGTCTATTTTAGCCGAATTAAAAGCTAAACTAATATATCTTCAAAAAAATTGTGAAGCTCAAAAAAATGACCCTAAATTGCAAGCTAAACGAATTCAATGTGAGTCTTATTCTGATTCATAATTTCATATTAAAATTGATGATTGTTTAATGTTCTGAAATAGGATTTGTGTACCGAAAAATACAAAGCTTGTTTAGAAAATTCTGCATAAAGCACACAGTAGTCCTTTCTCAGTTTATGCGGGTAGTACCAAGATGTATAATGATCTGAAATAGTTGTACAGGTGGTCAGGTATGAAACGGGATATATCAGAGTTTGTATCGAAATGTTTGATATGTCAGCAGGTCAAAGCTGAACATCAAGTACCATCGGGTTTACTACAACCTGTATTGATTCCTGAGTGGATATGGGATAGAGTTACAATGGATTTTGTTTCAGGATTGCCTCTAACTCTGAAAAAGAAAGATGTTATATGGGTTGTCGTTGATCAATTAACGAAGTCTGCTCATTTCATATCGATACGTACAAATTACTCACTTGACAAATTAGTTGAATTATACATTTCTGAAGTTGTTCGGTTGCATGGGGTACCATTATCTATTATTTCTAATAGAGATCTGAGATTTACGTCGCGGTTCCGAAAGAAACTGCAAGAGGCTCTGAGGACAAAGTTGAATTTTAGTACTACTTTTCATCCTTAGACTGACGGTCAGATTGAAAAAGTTATTCAGATTCTCGAAGACATGTTGAGATGTTGTATTCTAGAGTTTGAAGGCAATTGGGAAAAATACTTACCATTGATTGAATTTGTTGGCACCGTATGAAGCTTTATATAACCGCAAGTGTCAAACTCTGCTATACTGGACTGAATTGAGTGAGAAAAAGATTCAAGGGGCTGAACTGATAAGAGAAACTGAAGAAAAAGTAAAAACGACTCGTGACAGTTTAAAAGCAGCTTCAGATTGACAGAAATCATATACAGATTTGAAACGTAGAGAAATTGAGTTTCCAGTCGGGGACCGAGTATTTTTAAAAGTGTCACTGTGGAAAAAGGTTCTTCAATTCGGCCGTAAAGGAAGGTTAAGTCCGCGATTCATCAGGCCGTATGAGATTGTTGAAAGAATAGGGCCTGTAGCATATTGATTATTGTAACTATCAGAACTTGAAAAGATTCATAATGTCTTTCACATTTCTATGCTATGTCGTTACAGATTCGATCTGTCACATGTGATCTCTCTGATAGATGTTGAAATTCAACCCAATATGTCATATAACGAAGAACCGATCCAGATTTTAGCTCGTGAAATCAAAGAATTGAGAAATAAGTGTATAGCCTTGGTAAAGGTTCTTTGGCATAAACACGGGATTGAGGAAGCTACGGGGGAACCCGAGGAAACTATGCGAAAATAGTACCCTGACCTTTTCGCTGGTAAGATTTTCGGGGACGAAAATCCCTAAGGAAGGAGATTCTAACAGCCCATTTTTAGGTCAAATCGAAATAGTGGTTTCAGGACCACAATTATGAAGTCAAAATATACAGCATGATAGATTAATTATGTGAAAGTTTTGTAAAGAAATTTTACCGTTTAAATACTTAATTCGGTAAAAAAGACTAAATCACGTAACGCGTAAAGGTTGAGTTCTATTGTTTAAAAGTATTAACTAGCTATGGTTTATTAATATGAAAGTCCTTATTATGTAATTAGTCCATTTTATAATGTAAGTGGACATTCTTGGACATTGTTTAAGTGATTTATAAGTTATAATTAAAAAGTTAATATAGTTATTTATGTATTAAGTTAATAATAATAATAAAACAAAGCCAAAATCATGTTAAAATTATTCATCATCTTGCCGAATTTGAGAAAGAAAAGAAGGGTTTGAAGCTTCCATGGTTTCAGCACATTCTTAACTAAATTAAGGTACGATTTTAGCTCGATTTTTAATGATTTCTATGTTTTTTAGCTCGTTGCAACTTAATCTAGCTAGCTCATACCTTCATTTTTAAAACTGTTATAGATTTTGAATGATGCCATTATTGAATGCTTGAGTTCTTTGGTGTTTAACGATAGATTATGGAAGCTTGATGATGGTTTTACAAGTTTTATAAAGTGATTTTTGACAAAAATACAAAATAGGGATTAAATTGTGAAATTGTAAAATGTAGTGTTAAAAGTGTGAAATAATGAAAGATATGGGCTGCTAGGAGTCCCTATGAAATTTAGCTATCATGGGTTATGGCTTAATTGTGCAATTTTGCATTTTTATGTGTTAAGGACTAAATTGCAAAGTAGTCAAAAGTCTAGTGTAAAATTGTAAATTAGCCGAAATAAATGTTTTAGGCTAAATTGAATTGAATGAAAGTATGAATGAGTTAATTTAATATTATTTAGGTCTAGATAAGAAAATATCAGAACTAGATCGGGGAAAACGACAAGTGGACGAATAGCCGATAATTTCATCCGAGGATACGAGGTAAGTTTATATAATTAGAATCGAACTTTTATATACTTGTAATTATTGAAATGAATGTGTATAATGGAAATATTTAAAGTATAAATGCCTTATTGATATAATGTATTTGTTACTGACCCCTGACTCAGATTACCGTTTTGGTTGAGCTCCTGCATTTGTTGCGAACTCACCACAACTCGTATGAGCTTACCGATATAACAGCTCGTAAGAGCTAACTGTTTTTAGCTCATTGGAGCTTACCGTTTCAGCTCGTATGAGCTTATTGTTCAAATCGATAGAGCTTATCGTTTTAGCTCATTAGAGCTTACTGTTCATCAGCTCAAGAGGAGCTTACCGATGATGACTTGAAAGAGCATATATAATAAATTGACGAATTACTGACGTGGTTCACTCGAGAATCCTTTGCAGTCTTAATAGGTTCAACGGGCCTAAATACTGTTTATACGGATAAAATTACAGATTATAAATGTTACTAATGATATATATATGATATGTGAATTTTGGATTGATGCAAAGTGTTGCATCAATGAATGATTTTTATGTATTTGTCAAATGACTAACATGTGATGGATATTGGTGATTAGGTGTTGGTTAATTGAATTGTTGGTATTTTTAATGTTGTTTTGATTATGTATAAATGGTAAGTTTAATTCTGAATTATACAGGCTTACTAAGCTATAAAGCTTACTCTGTTTCTTTTTCTATGTTTTATAGAGGCTCGTTAGCTTGCTCTTTCCGGACAAGTCAGAGTTGCACAGCACACTATCCAAATTCTAATTGGTACTTTTGAACTTGTGGATATTTGTAAATGTGGCATGTGTAGGCTAGTTTAAATGATGTTAGTTATGTTACTTGATATAATGGTTTTGGTATATTTTGTATATGTGTTAAGCCAAGTGATTTAGCATATTTTGGTACCATGTTTTGGTTGAATTAAGTGTTCAATTATGGTATGTTTTGGTAAGGTAATGTTTGAATGAAAAATATGCAAATGAGGTATTGATATGTATTTGTTGGATAAATGGATTATGCTTGGTATTAAATAGGTAATTGAATAACTAGTTGAATTGGTAATAATGTGTATTGAAATGGTTATCTTGGCTGCCTATTGAGTTGTAAAAATGTGGTTATCTATGATTATGAATGATTGTGTTTATAGGGTGGTAAAATGCCTTTGCAAATAGCCTATTTTTGTCCACACGGGCATGTGTCTCTGCCGTGTGTGACACACGGTCATGTTGCATGACCGTGTGTCCCCTAGGGTACCCTTTCGATTTAAGTCAGCATACCTTATAGGTTTGACACGGCCTAGACACATGGGTGTATCTATAGGCCGTGTGTGGTACTCGGGCTTGCACATGGGCGTGTGGCCGGCCGTGTAACCTAAGTCAGTAACCTCCCTAATTTTCCCACGGCCTGGCACACGGGCGTGTCCTCAGTCGTGTGACACAAGCCAGTATGTATGCCCTGTTTCCACACGGTCTAAGACACAGGAGTGTCTATTAGCTGTGTGAGGCACACGGCCGGTTCACACGGGCGTGTGATACTTGAAATATTAAATTTTTTCTATGTTTTTGAAAATTTTAGATGTTATTAGTTTAGTCTCGAATGCATGACTAAAACTTTGTATGCTTGATTTGGGTAAATATTGAATATGAATGAATGATAGTTACTAAAATGAGAGGATAAATGATTGTTCTGAATTGAGTTACAAGTCAGGTAATGCCTCTTAACCTATTCCGGCGAGGTTACGGGTTAGAGGTGTTACAAAATGAGTTAATTTCGTCAATCTATCAGAAAATACGTAGATCAAGTCTTTCTTTCTCGGTATCACAACCAATCCAAATACAAAATCCATCATGACTCACTCACATTTCCATTTTGGAATCAAAATAGACTTTAATAATCTAGATGAAACTTGATGCTTGACTTTCATTTGCTAACAAACCAAACATTTAGCCACATATTTTGAAATTTCGCATTTTATTGTCGACCACTTGTACATCTGTTTCAAATCACAAAACATTTTAGTACTACTCGAAAAAATAAGGTACATACTACTTTAAACCTCGGTAATATGTCTTATTTCAATTCCAGATCATTCAAAGCACACAATCTAATGCAGAAATATCACATCTCAACAATACCAACTCTGAATTCCGTGGATTGATCACTTTAAATCTGTTCTAGTTTAACTATCGATTTTCAGGTCGTCATCTGCAACTCTCGAATTCTCTGTAAAAATAGTGGTCTAGCTTTTAGTTTGGCTAAAAGAGAACTGTCACAATTCAAGGTCAACTGAGCTTTTGTAACAACCCAAAATATAGCCTAAGAGTTTTAGGGTATTTTAAGAATTTTAGCTCTAAAGTGCCCGGACTTTTGTAGCATGGTAAATTGAGATTATATTCGACTATAACATCTTAACTGTTAAATTAATTTTTGAGAAATTGCTATAGAAATATTTAATTTTAAGAAAATGATTGAATTGAAATAGAGTCAAAACTGTGAGTTTTTAAGAGGCAATTAGCCCAGATTTTAAAATTCAGCCTATTTCCTCCCCCACTAACGTGACTTCACGATAGGTTTTTCCCTAACACAAGCTTTGCCATCCTTTGCTATTCCCTTGCTCCTTCCATTGGTTTTTCCTTCCTAAACCATAGCACTTTGATTCCCTAACATTCCCAAGCCAATTACCTTCATAAATCCTCAAGAAATTGCATTAACCAGTGATACAAACATAACTATTAAAATTTCACTAAGTTTTTTTAAAACTTGTTAAAAATTTAAGCATTAACTATATAAACAATATCATAAAAACCAAGATGATCTCACTGTTAGTGAACAAAAAACAACAATTTGTACAACATTTTTTAACTTTATACATGGGATAAACACAAACCATAAACCATTATAATATTGTATAAATGGGACCAACATGAACAATAATTTTCATGGGATCCACATTCAATCAACTCTTCGCAATCAATATTAAAATGTTTCTACAAATACAATTACATATACAAGAGTTTCTATAACACCCTTAACCCATCTCCGTCGCCGAATTAGGGTTACAGAGCATTATTGTATAATCAAAAACATTTAGACTTAAGATTATTCAATAATTTAACCATATCATGAAATATTCAAATACATGCATACTATCCCTAAATCGAGCCTTCGAGGCCTTAAAAATAGCTTAGAAGCAATTCGGGACCAATTTGAAACAAATCGAAAAGTTTAGGAAAAAGATGCAAAATTTTCAAAATAGGGGTCACACAGCCGTGTGGATAGGCCATGTGACTCATACAGCTCAGGTCGTGTAACCTTTGAACTAGGGACACATGGCCGTATCTCAAACCGTGTCCTAACCCGTATAACTCTCTGAGCAGGGTCACACAGCCGTGTCACACGCCTACATGCCAGGCCATGTAACTCACTGACTTGCACCCTAAAGAAATCATCAAATGGCACAAGGTAGTGTCACCAGGCCTGTGTCTCTATAACACCCCTCACCCGTATCTGACGCTGGGATAGGGCTCGAGGCGTTACCGGGATTTCACGTTCATAAACATATTAAATCAAGTCACTAAGTTGTGCTCTAATTTAAAAATTTTCAAATATGTATATCCTTTCCCTTAAATAGGCCTTCGAGACCTAAAACATGCCTAGAGGCGGTGCGGGACAAAACCGAGAACGTTTGATAAACTTTGGGAACCTTGAAAAAATTTCTTTTAACTTGAAGTGTCACACGCCCGTGTGACTTGGGACACGCCCATGGAATCACCCCGTGTCCAAGACTTGAGCATTCTGTTAAATTCACACGGCCAAGACACACGGGCTTGTGTCTTGGCCGTGGGAATTTAACAGACTTACCATTTTAGATGCAGGGGACACATGACCATGCCACACGCCCACGGGTGTGGTCCGTGTGTCACACACGGCCTAGGCACATGCCCATGTACCCAACCGTGTAGACTCTATTAGGCTATTTTCCAAGCCTATGGTCACCCTCCTTTTAACACTTATACCTAATGAATATTAAAAACAAAGTAAAACATAATTATGCTCTCATAAATGATCTTTGCAAAAACTCATTACATAGAAACCTCATGTCATTGGTTTCATACATGCTTGGTTATTTCCCATCTTGTATTTATGTGTTGTCATACAACTTTAATACATTCAAGATTGGCTCGTTCTTATGACCCATTGCCAATTGGAATCCAACCATCGCATATGATTACAAACTTGCATGGAAGTTTTGTAGGTCATAGCCTACTTCAAAACAAGCCGATCTCTATGGCCATAAACAAAAAGATAGATTTATCTTTACAAACCTTCATTTGGCAAATCAAATGACACATATAAAAAAATACTCAAAAGATCTATACATGCCATTGAACAATTTAGAAATGTCTTTATACCAAAGTTGGACTATTTGATAGTATGCTGACTCTCCAACCGTCTTCCAATCTTTACGAGTCCTCGAGCTCTGTGAGAAATAGGGAAAAGAGAGGGGTAATCACTTTCATGCTTAGTAAGCTTATATAATCGGAAAGTAAACTTACAAAGTAATTATTATGCAATCAAATTGGGCAATAAATTTAATGAGTATAGGATGGCTTCCCTATCACTTACACTCAATCAATGAGTTATTCACATAACAATGCACTATGAAAGTTATCTTAGATGAGCTCATCACTCAACATCTCATTTGTATATATATATGTCACATTAATCTCGTTGAGTTTCTAGGAAATTTCGATGGAATATCCATTTACCATCAATTCGTACAATGATCGTTTCAGATATGCACTCCCATGAACCTCACATCTTACGGTGGGATTACCAGTCCAGGCTAAATCCCTTATAACGACAAACACCTTTATTGAGCTCGAATTTGAATTACCAGTCCAGGCTAAATTCAGATCCTAATCGGATTACCCGTTCGGGCTAAATCTATAATGCACACATATTCTTCGGGAGGCTCGACCATTCAAAGGAACACCCGTCCGGGCTAGATCCTTTTATAAATAAGATCAACATATTACCCGTCTGGGCTAAATCCTTACTGCAACACATGCAGGACCTCATTACACATGTCAATTACGGTTTATCCATCAAATTTCCTTTTTAACCTCAACTAAGACATTTATCACAATTCATACTTAAACATGCATTTCATAGAATTTCATGTTATTAATAAATGCAATCATTATGCATTCATAAATCATACAATTAAGCACATTGGGTGTTTACTTTAAGTTATCCGAACTTACTTGGTATTCATTTCGGTGTCGTATTTCGGTTATTCTGAAACCTTTCGTTTTCCTCGATCGACCTCCGAAATTTTTTCCTCGGGGTCTATAACAATAAAAATAGATCATTAACATTCCATATTATGCATTTCAAGTCTAAATTCCACCCCTGGTCCAAATGACCGTTTTGCCCTTAACCTTTCACATTTTTTACGATTTAGTCCCTAGGCTCGTATAATGAAATGCATGCAATTTCTACCTTACTCAAGCCTAGCCGAACACTTTTCCCTCTTATGGTAGCCCACATTTTCCATTATTTTCACATTTCTACCACACATTTTACAACTTTTGCAAAAAGTCCATTTAGGGTTTTTCATGAAAATCACCTAGGAAAAGTTGTTTAACACACCTCAAACTTTCATATTCCTCCATAAAACATCAAAATACAAGTAACTCATGCATGGGTAAATTTTTAAACATGAACCCTAGCATGAAATATGGGTAGAAATGGAGAGAGTAAGCTACCGAGTTCTTAAAATTACAAAGAACATTAAAAACGGGGCTTGGGAGCACTTACTAATGAGCTTGAAAAGCTTGGAAACCCTAGCTATGGTGGCTTAGGAATTTTGGCTGGACAAGGGAGAAGAATGGATGATTTTTTCCTTCTTTTTCCCATTTTTCTTTGAAATTTCATCCATGCAAGCCCATTTTTGTCCAAAAATTTAGAAATTGGGAAAATTTCTCCCCAAGACCTTCTATTTTATAATCTAAAACAATTTCATGCCAATTGCTTCTACAATCCAAGTTTTGCAATTTATTCAATTTAGTCCCTAATTTTCCAATTGGGCACTTACTTAAAGAATTCCTTCATGAAACTTTAACAAATGCATATGCTCATATTCTAAGCCTCGTAATAATCATAAAATAAATATTTTGATGTCGAATTTGTGGTCCCTAAACCACTATTCAGACTAGGCCCTATTTTGGGATGTTACATTTCTCCCCCCTTAGGGACTTTCGTCCTCGAAAGTCTTACCATTGAACAGATTCGGATATTGGCTTCTCATGGTTTCTTCTGGTTCCCATGTAGCCTCTTCTACACCATGTCGATGCCATAAAGCTTTTACTAAGGCCACATCTTTATTCCTCAACTGTTTAACCTCACGAGCCAATATCTTAACTGGTTCCTCTCCATAGGTCATGTCCGGTCGAATTTCAATCTCAGTCGGCGAAATCACGTGAGAGGGGTCTGATCAGTATCGCCTTAACATAGATACGTGAAACACATCGTGAATCTTTTCCAGTTCAGGGGGCAATGCCAAACGATAGGCTAACGGTCTAACTCTTTCAATGATCTCGTACGGTCCGATAAATCGTGGACTCAAGTTGCCTTTCCGGCCAAATCTCAACACTTTTTTCCATGGAGACACTTTCAAGAATACTCTATCTCTAGCTTGAAACTCAATTTCCTTTCTTTTCAGATCAGCATATGACTTTTGCCTATTCGATGCCACTTTCAAACAGTCTCGTATCACTTTAACTTTTTCTTCAGTTTCTTTAATCAAGTCAACTCCGTGAATTTGATTTTCCTTAAGTTTTGTCTAGTACAATAGAGTTCGACACTTCCTGCCATATAAGGCCTTATAATGTTCCATCTTCAAACTCGTCTGAAAATTGTTGTTGTAGGCGAATTCTACTAGCGGCAAGTATTTTTCCCAGCTACCCTAAAATTTAAGGATGCAATATCGCAACATATCCTCAAGAATCTGAATCGTCCGCTCAGACTGACCATCTGTCTGATGGTGAAAAGCTGTACTAAAGCTTAACTTCGTACCCAAGGCTTCTTGTAATTTCTTCCAGAATCTCGAAGTGAACCTCAGGTCTCTGTCATAAATAATTGACAATGGTACCCCATGCAATCTTACAATCTCAGAAACGTACAAGTCGGCCAATCTATAGAGGGAGTAATCTATCCTCACCGGAATAAAATGAGCCGACTTCGTCAACTTATCTACTATGACCCATACGGCATCTTTCTTCTTTGGAGTCAATGGCAATTCTGTCACGAAATCCATAATAACTCTGTCCCACTTCCATTCGGGGACCGTCACATGCTGTAGCAAACCTGAAGGCACTTGATGTTCAGCTTTAACTTGCTGACATACTAGGCATTTCGACACAAATTCAGAAATATCTCTTTTCATGTAGTTCCACTAATAAATTTTCTTCGAATCGTTGTACATCTTGATACTTCCCGTGTGAATTATCAAACGGCTATTATGTGCTTCTTGCAAAATTTTTTGAATAAGTTCATTGTTTTTGGGTACACAAATCCTATCTCTGAATATCAAACATCCATAAGAACTAATCTGAAAATCTAATTCAATACTTGGCTCACATTGAGTTCTTTTAGCTTGCAAGTCATCATCATTAATTTGAGTATCATAGGTTTCCTGAAAGAATGTCAGCCTAGCCTTTAGCTCAGCCAAGAATGAACCATCATCAAGCAGTGCTAAACAAGCATCCGTGGCCCTTAATGCAAACAAGGATTTTCTGCTCAATGCGTCAGCGACCACATTCGCCTTTCCCAGGTAATAGTCAAAAATCAGTTCGTAATCCTTGATTAACTCTAGCCACCTCCGCTACCTCAAATTTAATTCTTTTTGAGTCATCAAATACTTCAAACTCTTGCAGTCAGTAAATATGCGGCAAGTCTCACCGTATAAATAATGCCTCTAAATTTTCAAAGCAAAAATGATGGCAGCAAGTTCTAGGTCGTGTGTAGGATAGTTCTTCTCATGCGGCTTCAATTGTCATGAAGCATAGGCTATTACCTTGCCATCTTGCATAAGTACACAACCCAATCCATTTGAGGATGCATCACTGTAGACTACAAATTCTTTTTTTGACTCAGGCAAGACTAATACAGGAGCTTCAGTTAACAGTGTCTTTAACTTCTCAAAACTTTGTTGACACTTTTTCGTCCATTCAAACTTAATGTTTTTCTGTAACAATATCGTCATTAGAGTTGCTATCATGGAGAATCCTTTCACAAATCTTCGATAGTAACCGGCTAAGCCCAAAAAGCTTCTAACATCGGTTACATTTTTAGGTGGTTTCCATTCGACGATAGCAGAAATCTTACTTGGATCGACTTGGATGCCTTCACCCGAAACAACATGACCCAAAAATCCAACTTCCTGAAGCCAAAACTCACTCTTGCTAAACTTAGCATACAACTGCTTTTCCCGTGAAGTCTGCAACACAATTCGTAAGTGTTTTGCATGTTCTGACTCACCTTTGGAATAAATCAAGATGTCGTCAATGAACACAATCACAAACTTATCCAAATGTGGCCAGAAGATCCTATTCATTAGATCTATGATACGGCCGGTGCATTTGTTAACCCAAACGGCATGACGAGAAATTCATAATGACCGCACCTCGTTCTGAAAGCCGTCTTAGGTACATCCGATTCTTTAACTCGCAACTGATAATAGTTGAACCTCAAGTCTATCTTAGAGAACACAGTGGCTCCTTTCAACTTATCAAACAAATCATCGATCCTTGGCAAGGGATACTTATTCTTGATAGTCACCTTGTTTAGTTGGCAGTAATCTATACAGAGCCTCATCGAACCATCTTTCTTCTTTACAAACAATACGGGGGCACCCCAAGGTGAGAAACTTGGTTTCAACTCTTTCAGCTCAATTGGTGTCATTCTATATGGAGCAATAGAAATGGGAGTTGTTCCTAGCACCAATTCAATACCAAACTCTATCTCCCTTGGGTAATTCTTCCGGGAACACGTCTGGGTACTCACATACTATCGGCATAGACTCAATCTTCAACTCTGTTTCATTAGTGTTCAATACAATTTCAAGGTAGACTTCATACCCTTTTCTCATATATCTCTGAGCAGCAACTGCCGCGATCACAACTGGAGGCATACCCAACTCTCTTGAATCAACCCGTAGAATCTCACCATCTGGGCATTTCAATTTAATATACTTACTACCACAATTTACAATTACATCATGCAGTGCTAAACAATCTATACCAAGTATTACATCAAATTCATCAAATGGTAACAACATAAGATTAGCCGGAAAACAATGACCCTGAATCATCAAAGGACAATTCTTACAGACTTTATCAACCATGACTGATCTGCCTAGTGGGTTTGACACGTTAATAATAAATTTTGTAGCTCAATAAGTATGTTTATTCTGGATACCAAGCTCATGCAAATGTATGAATACGTCGACCTCGGGTCAATTAAAGCAATAACACTTGTACTAAAAAGGGAAAAAATACCTGTAATAACATCGAGAGTAAAGGCTTCCTCTCGAGCACGTATCACATACGTTCTTTCCGGGGCTTGAGCCTCTAGTTTTGCAGCATCTTTAGCCACAACTCGACTGTCATTGGCACTTCTAGGATATCTCAGAGGTCTACCTCGTGAAATGGGAGGACTCAACTTCGGGGCTACTTCCACTTCTTTCTCAACTCGCTCTGGGCAGTCCCTAAGAAAGTGGTCAAGAGATCCACATCTGAAACATGCACCACTCTTCACTCGGCATTATCCGTAGTGAAATTTGTTGCAACTCTTACACTTTGGCTTTTGATCATCTACACTCCCCACACTAGTTACCATCGGGGAGGAAGACTTTTGGCTTCGTTGTTTAGAGCTTCTCGCTCTACCTGAATATCCTACTAATGAAATGGAGCGTTCGTGCTGCCTCTTTAATTTCTTTGTGGAAAACGAGATTGTTTTATCACTGGACCTCTTGCTCGCGACTTGGGACTCTCTCTTTCCTTACTTTCTTTTGTTGTTAAGCTCCTCGGCCTTCTTGGCCCGATCAGCCAATGCGGTAAATTCCTGTATTTCTAGGATCCCAATCAACAACTTAATTTCCTCATTCAGACTTTCCTTGAAGCGTTTACACATTTTCGACTTGGTTTGGACCCATTCAGTTGCGTATTGACTTAGCCTTACGAACTCTCGTTCGTATTCTACTACAGTCTTGTTCTCTTGTTTGAGTTCCAAGAACTCCTTTCGCTTCAAGTCTAGAAACTGTTGGCTAATGTATTTCTTCCTAAACTCTACTTGGAAGAAATCCCAAGTGATATTTTCCTTTGGCACTATCGAGGATATAGTCTTCCACCAATGATACGCAGTATCTTTCAGAAGGGACACGGCGCACTTCAAACACTCCTCAAGTGTGCATGAAAATTCATCTAACACCCGTGTAGTGTTCTCGAGCCAAAACTCGACTCTTTTAGCATCATCATCAACTTTAGCTCTGAACTCCTCAACCCCATACTTTATAAGCTTATCAACAGGGGCTTTACCAATTCTTATCGGAGCCATACCTCGTGGCACACCCTCATCAAGTTGGTTAGGGGGTGGGAGAGGTCTTGGTATGTTAGGGCGATTCCTCAGGTAATCTCCAAACCATTCATCCATCATATCGAAGAAGGCAGCTCGGGCCTCTTCCCGGCCTTCAGACATAAGCCTTCTACTACTACTAGATACAAATCATTGTACGAAAGCTGGAGCATGGCTCTCGGCTCCCTCAAACTCATCTTGTGCTTGATTGGAAGACATTTACTATATTCAAAACAATTTGAACACTTAGGAGACATCACACTATCAATATTCTAATAATGGCATGTATAGCAAACCTCAATACTCTCTACGGTAGTCCTAGAACTGACTAAACTGTAGCTCTGATACCACTAAATGTAACACCCCTCACCTGTATCCGACGCCGGGATAGGGCTCGAGGCGTTACCGAGATTTCACTTTCATAAACATATTAAATCATGTCACTAAGTTGCGCTCTAATTTAAAACTTTTCAAATATGTATATCACTTCCCTTAAACAGGCCTTCAAGACCTAAAACATGCCTAGAGGCAGTGCGGGAAAAAACCGAGAACGTTTGATAAACTTTGGGCACCTTGAAAAAATTTATTTTAACTTGAAGTGTCACACGCCCGTGTGAATTGGAGCACGCCAGTGCAATCACCCCGTGTCTAATACTTGAGCATTCTATTAAATTCACACGGCCAAGACACATGCCCGTATGTCTAGCCCGTGTTCATTTAACAGACTTACCATTTTAGATGCAGGGGACACACGACCATGCCACACGCCCATGGGTGTGGTCCGTGGGTCACACACCGTGTACCCAACCGTGTAGACTCTATTAGGCTATTTTCCAAGCCTATAGTCACCCCCTTTTTAACACTTATACCTAATGAATACTAAAAACAAAGTAAAACATAATTATTCTCTCATAAATAATCTTTGCAAAAACTCATTGCATGGAAACCTCATATCATTGGTTTCGTACATGCTAGGTTATTTCCCATCTTGTATTTATGTGTTGTCATACCACTTTAATACATTCAAGATTGGCCCGTTCTTATGACCCATTGCCAATTGGAATCCAACCATTGCACATGATTACAAACTTGCATGGAAGTTTTGTAGGTTATAGCCTACTTCAAAACAGGCCGATCTCTATGGCCATAAACAAAAAGATAGATTTATCTTTACAAGCCTTCATTTGGCAAATCAAATGACACATATAACAAAATACTCAAAAGATCTATACATGCCATTGAACAATTTAGAAATGTCTTTATACCAAAGCTGGTCTATTTGATAGTATGCTGACTCTCCAACCGTCTTTCAATCTTTACGAGTCCTCAAGCTCTGTGAGAGATAGGGAAAAGAGAGGGGTAAGCATTTTCATGCTTAGTAAGCTCGAATAACCGGAAATTAAACTTACCAAGTAATTATCATGGAATCAAATTGGGCAATAAATTCAATGCGCATAGGATGGCTTCCCTATCACTTACACTCAATCAATGAGTTAGTCACATAACAATGCACTATAAAAGTTATCTTCGATGAGCTCATCACTCAACATCTCATTTGTATATATATATGTCACATTAATCTCGTTGAGTTTCCAGGAAATCTCGATGGAATATCCATTTATCGTCAATTCGTACAATGATCGTTTCAGATATGCACTCTCGCGAACCTCACATTTTATGGTGGGATTACCAGTCCAGGCTAAATCCCTCATTTTATGAACTCATAAGGTGATGTCGGGATTATCAGTCCAAGCTAAATCCCTTATAACGACAAACACCTTTATTGAGCTCGGGTCTGAATTGCCAGTCCAGGCTAAATTCAGATCCTAATCGGATTACCCGTCCGGGCTAAATCCATAATGCACACATATTATTCGGGAGGCTCGACCATTCAAAGAAACACTCGTCTGGGCTAGCTCCCTTTATAAATGAGATCAACAGATTACCCGTCTGGGCTAAATCCTTACTGCAACACATGCAAAACCTCATTACACATGTCAATTATGGTTTATCCATCGAATTCCCTTTTTATCCTTAACCGAGACATTTATTACAATTCATACTTAAATATGCATTTCATAGAATTTCATGTTATTAATAAATGCAATCATCATGCATTCATAAATCATACAATTAAGCACATTGAGTGTTTACTTTAAGTTATCCGAACTTACCTGGTATTCGTTTCGATGTCGTGTTTCAGTTATTCCGAAACCTTTTGTTTTCCTCGATCGACCTCCGGAATTTGTTCCTCGGGGTCTATAAAAATAAAAATAGATCATTAACACTCCACATTATACATTTCAAGTCTAAATTCCACCCCCCGGTCCAAATGACCGTTTTGCCCCTCATCTTTCACATTTTTTACGATTTTGTCCCTAGGCTCGTATAATGAAACGCATGCAATTTCTACCTTACTCAAGCCTAGCCGAACACTTTACCCTCTTATGGTAGCCCACATTTTCTATTATTTTTACATTTCTACCACACATTTTACAACTTTTGTAAAAAGTTCCCTTTAGGGGTTTTTCGTGAAAACCACCTAGGAAAAGTTGTTTAACACACCTCAAACTTTCATATTCCTCCATAAAACATTAAAATACAAGTAACTCATGCATGGGTAAACTTTTAAACATGAACCCTAGCATGAAATATGGGTAGAAATGGAGAGAGTAAGCTACCAGGATCTCAAAAATTCAAAGAACATTAAAAACAGGGCTTGGTAGCATTTGCTAATGAGCTTGAAAAGCTTGGAAACCCTAGCTATGGTGGCTTAGGAATTTCAGCTGGACAAGAGAGAAGAATGGCTTATTTTTGCCTTCTTTTTCCCATTTTATTTCATTAATACGCCAAATGACCAAAATGCCCTTAAACCATTTTTTTGAAATTTCATCCATGCAAGCCCATTTTTGTCCACAAATTTAAAAATTGGGAAAATTACTCCCTAAGACCTTCTATTTTATAATCGAAAACAATTTCATGCAAATTGCTTCTAGAATCCAAGTTTTGCAATTTATTCAATTTAGCCCCTAATTTTCCAATTGGGCATTTACTCAAAGAATTCATTCATGAAACTTTAACACATGCATATTCTCATATTCTAAGCCTTGTAATAATCATAAAATAAATATTTTGATGTCAAATTTGTGGTCTCGAAACCACTATTCTGACTAGGCCATATTTTGGGATGTTACAGTCTCACACGGCTAAGTCACATGCTCGTGTCTCAAGCCGTATGGATCCAAATCTACCTAAAATCAAGCCATTTCCAAGATCATTTCATGCATAACTATATAAACCATTTGTACACACAATTAAGGGGTGCAAACACCATCCAAATTTGCATAAACATACCATTTTAAGCATACTAATTTACCTAACAAATATGTCATTCAAAGGCATCACAAACATGCTAAAACATAACATGCCAACTTAAGTCATCATTACCTTATTTCAAGCATCATAATCTAGCTTAATTTCCTTACCAAAACATATCTCAATTTATCCATTCTCAACCATTACAAGCCTACCAAAAGACCATACCTTATAAATAACTAAAAGTGGTTAAGATGACATTACTTAGCATTACAAGTCCATCATATAACATAAACTTCAAAGACACAAGCATAATAAAACAACCATCAATACTAACATGAGCCATCAATACAATAGACCTTTACATGATAATATTGTCATTTCCATACATGATAACTTAGCTCATAAATAAACTTAACCATGTCTCAAGTAATCATTTTCAAGTCATTATCAACATGCCAATATAACCTTAAAAATAAGCACATTAGATGTCGTACCAATTCCAAAACATTAATAAAGCCTATATAACACCATCAAACTTACAAGTTAGTATACTTGTTCATGATACATATGAAATTAACCATATATATATATAAACATAACATTTAATTCACCATCATTACCATATGATCATGTTTCATTCCTTTATCTTACTTACCATTTCCAAATGCTTAGTATAAGTCTAAACAACATCATCAAATCACAAGTTAGTGTACTTGTCCATAATATAAATGAGTTCATCCATAGAATAAGTAGATTTCTCATAAATAAGTACATCATTTAATTTATCAATCTTTTTATAACATCATGTTACATCTCAATTGTGAACTTACCGTTTCATTCCCTTTTCTTACCCGTTTAACCATCTAGAATTACATCAGATACTCGAAAAAGCTCACACGAGTTGTGAAATGAGCCTGCTCACACGAGTTGTGAAATGGGCCTGCTCACACGAGTTGTGGGTCAAAATGTAAACTACACGGTGCTGCTCACACGAGCTATGGAGAATCCACAAAAAATGCAGGACCTCAGCCATTGGTAAAACATTCAAGACCAGCACCTGAAATATGAAATCCTTAATGACATGTCATTTGTATCCTAAGAATTCCTAAGGTTCAACAGGGACTTAATAGTCGTCAATTCATCATAGCATTGGTACATTTGAGATAACAAACATTCAATTTATAAAACATTAAAATGATTACAGTTCATACGAACTTACCTGACTAAATTGTAGCAATAACTAAGTTTAGGGGCTATTTGGCAATTTCCTCTTCTCCTTGATTTTTGTAATATTTCTCAATTATTAGCTTACATTTCACATTCCAATTTACTTCACATTTTATACCCTTTTATTTTCAAAATTACAAAATTGCCTCTAGCTTTCACAACTTTTTCAATTTAGTCCCTTAACCCGAAAATCATCAAATTAACCATTTTCCTCAAGATCAAATTATAAACGAATATTATAAGCCCTAATATAGTCCTATTAAACATTAAATTCTCCATCAAACCTTGAAATTTTAACATTTTAACAATTTAATCTTTAAATCAAAATTTAACAAAAATCACTTCACAAAACAACCAAATACCACAATGAAAGCTTCAAACACATGTTTATCATAAAAAAAATTCAATACTCATCAATGGAAAATTCTAAAATTTTAAAAAAATTCAAAAACAAAGGTACGGGCTAGTTAGAGCTAATTGCAACGATCTCAAAAACATAAAAATTACAAGAAACAGGTATCAAAACTTACCCATGCAAAGCTTCAAACCAACCGAATGTTAGGTTTCTCCCTTAAGGTATATTCGGCCAACATGAAACAAAATGAAGAAGAAGATGATACCTTTTTCTAATTATTTTGTTTTAATTTTTATGTTGTTTACCATTTTGCCATTAAAATATGTTTTATTTTACTACTTTTATTCCTTTTACCATCCAACATTAATGACTAAGGTTTAATTGCCACATAAGTCCTCCCTCTTATGATATTTAAGCTATTAAATCACCTAAATACATTAATTAACAAGTTCTGCACCTTTTACAATTTAGTCCTTTTTCTTTAATTAGTTATCCAAACAATAAATTTCTTTACCAAAAATTAATACAACCTTAATAACATTTTATAAATATTTAATAAAATATTTATGGCTCGGTTTATAGAAATAAGGTCCCGATACCTTATTTTTTAAAACCACTTTAGGGTCATACCTCTTAAACCTAATTATTCATTCAAATAACATAAATTGCCAATTCAAAATTTATTTTAATACAATATTTGACTCGTAAATATTAAATAATAATATTTACAAACTTACTCGTTGAATTTGTGGCACCGAAACCACTATTTCTGACACTACTGAAAAATAGGCTATTACAATTTCTACCATTTATTATCACCGGGACCAATTCACATGGCAGTTCCCAAAAAAAAATAAAAAAATGAAAACTATTTTAAAACATGCTAATTCCACGTTAACGGATTTGCCATTTCAACCTTGATACGGTGTGATACATACCCTCCCTTGACTCCACTATTAGCCTCGTCACCAAAAATAAATGGTCAAACATGGTCAATGTCTACAGAGGGCTTGGTTGTGATGATTTTCCAACAGCAAAGATTCAATTGGGTGTTAAAGTTTATTGAGGACTTAATTGATTTTTTACTAATAAGCTAATTTTGATAAGATCAATTCCAAGGTTCTAAAATCATCTAAAAATCATTTTGAATAATTTTTGTAGTGGTTAGAAGTGTCTAGGGTCAAACATGAGCTTCAATAGGCTTGAAATACTCAAAACTCTACTTTGCCAATTTCAAGGGCTAGGTATTATTGTATTGATACTTTACGTAAGGTATCAATACATAGGTCGTATACATCAGCAACTGGGCTAGAAATTGTAGCTTTTTAGCTATTTTTTTACAATGTTCTAATTCTTTTCTATAAGTATCGGAGCCTAGATCCATGGAGTTAAAATCAACCCCAAACACCCATTTTCATATCCAAACACTTGCACATCATTATGTCAAGTCTCAAAACATTGGAAAGAAAAACTTAAAAGCCATTTAAACTCAAGTACACACCACAAACACATTGAAAATGAAATAATATAATTCTTGTTTAAGAATACCACAAGGATTCAAAGTTTCATTTCAAATTCACAAATACAAATTCAATCTATGTCTTTATGTACATGCTAAGGATTTTTTACAAATGACATCTAAAGCAATAATTAACAACCTCAGCTAAAATGGTTATACCAAACAAAATCGCAAGCTTCTTAGCAAGTCCAAACCTACGCATTTAAACAATTAATGGGTGAACTCAATGAGCTTAGTAAATAAACAAGGGCAAACTTACTTATACAATCCTGTTATCAGAAGTGATTATTACAATGTTCACTCATATCATATTTTAGTGTCACTAACAAAATCAAGTCTTGTTTTCAAATTATAAGAGCTCAACTTACATATTATTAATTTATTAGTTGGTCACATTATGAAATTAGATACGCGATTCCTATGAAGTACTCAAATGGTTTTTAATCAAACATATATTCTCTTTTGCCATTGTCCTTATCACAGTTACATATAAATTTCACTTATGGCACTTTTATTCCATATGAAAAGATAATTACTGTACTTTCCTTTTCTATATTAAGGACATACAAAATCATAGATTTAAATCTCAATTTTTATCTTGTAACCCTTATACTAATGAAGTGTCCATAATTTTTCCTTTATTGATAAACACTTGATCACTTAGCTAAATCTATTTGCATATAACTTTCATTTGTGCCAGAATTGATCAGAACATGATAATTATAGCAAAATCCTTACTAGTTTTACTCATTCATTGAATTCAACATATTTAGTTTATAGCATTTAGCACATATCACTTTAGTTCACATATATTAGTTTATATTCATAAGTTTCATTATCAAGCTCTTAATTCATTTCACCTTTAATAAACTTTAGTAAAATATGACTCAGTTACTCAAGAATCTCACCCAAACTCTTCACATATTGTACTAAATGTGTTGTGCGGAAGCGTGTAAAAGAGTAAAATTATTGTACTAAAAAATCACACTAAGTTCAATTCCCAAGAAAGAGAGGTGGATCACAAGGATCGCTTAAGTACCAGGTCTTTCCTAGCCAGAATATCCCTCAATCGTAATTTAATAGCACAATAAATCACTACAATCACACACACAATTCATGCAGAATAATACAATAAAGAACACAAGAATTTAACGAGGTTCAGCAAATTTTGCCTACGTCCTCGGGCACTACCAAATATATTTCACTCCAAAATACAAGTGAGAATTTACAAAGAGAGAGAGAGAAAACAATGCCTTAAGTAGAGAATGGCAAGTTTGAGATACAGAATGAGAGATGGTTATGCCTATTTATAGTTGAGGTTCAGGGATCAACTTGCAAAGTCACTTTACAATTTAGGGACCATATATTGCAAATATCTCAGATTTTATTATGCCAATATCTCGATACCCATATCTTTGACTTTCCAATATTTGATACCCATATCTTTGACTTTCCATTATTTGATACCCATATCTTTGATTTTCCATAAATATGGATAATTCCCAATAATCTCCACCTTGAAGATTTGATTCGAGTAATCTTATCTTCACACAATTCTCTCTGCCTTTGTCAACAACACTTGATAGTGCCTTCTTCAACTGTTAAACATGCAGAATATTGATCAAGTTCAAACAATGTTCGAACTTGATTGTTGTTACCACCTTGGTCATCATATCTGCGGGATTATCTGCAGTCTTAATCTTCTGAAGGTGAATTTTCCCCTCATCAATAATTTCCCGCACAAAGTGGAAACGTACATCGATATGCTTTGTACGTGCATGATAGACTTGATTCTTTGCTAAATGAATAGCACTTTGACTATCACAATACACATTAATATGCTCCTAGACCAATCCCAAGGTTTTAACCATACCTTGTAACCAAATAGCTTCCTTTACAGCCTCTGTTACAGCCATGTATTCAGCTTCTGTGGTTGACAACGCAACTGTAGACTGCAGTGTAGACTTCCAACTTATTGGTCCTCCAGCAAGAGTAAACACATAACCAGTAGTTGATCTTCGTTTGTCCAAATCACCGGCATAATCAGAATCAACGTACCCAACAACACCTTTACCAAGTGTAGTATCCTGCTTGAACAGTAATCCAATATCCATGGTCTTATGAATATACCGTAGAATCCATTTCACAGCTTGCCAATGTCCTTTTCCAGGATTATGCATATACCTGCTCACTATACTAACTGCCTGTGAAATGTCGGGTCTTGTACACACCATTGCATACATCAAGCTACCTACTGCATTAGAATACGGAACTTGTAACATGTATTCTTGTTCCGTATTTGTCGAAGGAGATAGTTGTGCAGAAAGCTTGAAATGAGAAGCCAACGGGGTACTTACAGCTTTAGTCTGCTCGTTCATGCCAAACTTCTGTAGTATCTTCTTTAAATATTGCTTCTGAGATAAACTAACTCTGCCATGAGCTCTATCCCTACATATTTCCATGCCAAGGATCTTCTTAGCTTCACCTAGATCTTTCATCTCAAACTCAAGGTTGAGTTGAGTCTTCAATCTCTCAATTTCAACTTTACTCTTAGATGCTATCAACATATCATCAACATATAAGAGCAAGTATACGAAAAATCCTTCTTGTAGCTTCTGAAAATACACGCAATGATCAAATTTACTTCTTGTATACCTTTGCCCTTTCATGAACTGATCAAATCGCTTGTACCACTGCCTTGGAGATTGTTTCAATCCATAAAGCGACTTTGTCAGTTTGCAAACCCAATTTTCTTTATCAGCAACCTTGAATCCATCTGGCTGAGTCATATAGATTTCCTCTTCCAAATCACCGTGTAAAAATGCGGTCTTCACATCGAGCTGAACTAGTTCAAGGTCATATTGCGCAACCAAGGCTAGCAAAATCTGAATAGACGAATGCTTCACAACTGGAGAAAATACTTTATTGTAGTCTATTCCTTCTTTCTGAGTGTAACCCTTTGCTACCAATCTAGCCTTGTATCGAACTTCATTTTTATCAGGAAATCCTTCCTTCTTTGCATATACCCATTTGCATCCAATTGCCTTCTTTCCTTTAGGTAGTGTCACCAACTCCCAAGTCCTATTTTTATGAAGAGACTGCATTTCTTCATTCATAGCTTGCTTCCACTTTACACTATCAGAGTTACTTCTTGCTTCTGTGTAAGTAGAAGGAACATCATCATCTACAATTGGAAGTGCATAGGCCACCATATCATCAAAGCGAGCAGGCATACGAATCTCTCTTCTTGGCCTTCTATATGCAATTGAATCATGTTGTTGTAGAAGTTTTTGGGTCGAAACTTCTTCATCATTTGTTCCTTCAATATTAGCTGGATCATCATTAACCTTTTCAAGCTCCACCTGCTGCAAAGTGCCACTGGTTGTGTTATCCTTTTGTGAATCATTGTTCTTCATCATGGTTGATTCATCAAAAGTCACATCTCTACTGAAAATTATTTTCCTTGTATCAGGACACCAGAGACGGTATCCTTTTACTCCACCAGTTATACCCATGAATAATGCTTTCTTTGCTCTTGGGTCTAACTTAGATTCTTTTACATGATAATATGCAGAGGAACCAAAAATGTGTAAAGAATCATAATCAATAGCAGGTTTACCAGCCCACCTCTCCATAGGAGTTTTTCCATTTATTGCAGCTGATGGCAACCGATTAATTAGATGGCACGCATATGTAACTGCCTCAGCCCAAAATTCTTTGCCCAATCCAGCATTGGACAACATACATCGAACTTTCTCCAGTATAGTCCGATTCATACGTTCTGCCACCCCATTCTGTTGTGGTGTATCTCGAACAGTGAAGTGTCGTACAATACCTTCATCGTGACATACTTGTAGAAATGGATCATTCTTGTACTCAGTACCATTGTCTGATCGAAGTCGTTTGACTTTTCGACCAGCCTGGGTCTCCACCATCTTCTTCCATTTCAGAAATACATCCAAAACTTCATTTTTCCTTTTCATTAGATACACCCATACTTTTCTTGAATAATCATCAACAAAAGTAACAAAATAGTGCATACCTCCCAAAGAAGCCACTTTAGTAGGTCCCCACACATCACTGTGAACGTAGTCCAGAATTTCTTTTGTATTGTGAATTGCTGAACCAAATTTTATCCTCGTCTGCTTGCCCAGAACACAATGTTCACAGAATTCCAATTTGTAAGAATTTGCACCTTTCAACAAGCCTTGCTTCGCCAAACTCTACAAAGCTTTTTCACCAGCATGTCCCAATCGCATATGCCATAACCTGGTAGCCTCTGAATCTGCATCTTTCGTAAAAGCTGTTGATGTTGATCCAATAACTGTACTTCCATTTAAATAGTACAGATTATTCCTTCTTGTGCCTTTCATCACCGTCAATACCCCAGCTACTACCTTTAGTAATCCACCTCTCAAAGTGATTGTGAGCCCTTTAGATTCTAGGACCCCTAATGAGATAAGATTTTTCTTCAAGCTAGGTATGTAGCGAACATCTGTCAAGACTTGAATTGAGCCGTCGTGATTCTTCAATTGGATTGTACCTACTCCCATTGTCTTACAAGCGCTATCATTGCTCATAAAAACAACTCCACCTTCTAGTTCTTTAAGACTAGAAAACCAGTCCTTATTAGGACACATATGGTAAGTACATCCCGAATCCAAAATCCACTCATCTGTATGACATGCCATTGCCATGCCGACCAAGCTAAAGTCTGACTCCTCATCATGCTCCGCTACACATGCATCAGAAATAGCTTTACCCTTTTGTAACTTAGGACAATTCTTTTTCCAATGCCCTTTCTCACGACAAAAAGCACATTCATCTTTGGCAGGTCTCCCTTTGGACTTACTCCTTCTACCAGATTTGTTGCTGCGCGAACGACTTCTTACTGTTAAGACTTCTGTAGTTGTATCTCTATGATCTTTTTATCTTTCTTTCGAGTCTCAGATCTATACAACGCACTACAGACTGCATCAAATGTGATTGTATCCTTCCCATGAAGCAATGTGGTGGTAAGATGATCATATTCATCAGGAAGAGAATTCAACAACAGTAATGCCTTGTCTTCATCTTCAAATTTCTCATCCAAATTTAGCAAGTCTGCTAAAATTTTATTAAATGAGTTCACATGGTCATTCATCGACATACCGGGTGCATACGTGAATCGATAAAGTTTCTTTTTCATATAAAGCCTATTTTCAAGACTTTTTGTTAGAAACTTTTCTTCCAGTGTATCCCACAACTTCTTCGTTGATGTCTCCCTCATGACAGAGTACTTCTGCTCTTTGGCCAAACATAGGCGAATTGTTCCACATGCCTGTCTATTGATCTTGGCCCACTCCTTGTCATCCATCTTGTCAGGTTTTTCTTCAAGGGCTATATCCAGCTCTTGCTGACATAAGACATCCAGGATCTCACATTGCCACATACCAAAATTATTGGTACCATCAAATTTCTCTACTTCAAATTTCGCATTGGTCACAGTAGTCTTTGACGATGACTTTTCCATTTTTTTCTCCTCAATCCCAACTACAGTACGTGAACAGTGCCGTGAACGATCGTATTCCCCAAGTACGAATCTAGCTCTGATACCAATTGTTGTGCGGAAGCGTGTAAAAGAGTAAAATTATTGTACTAAAAAATCACACTAAGTTCAATTCCCAAGAAAGAGAGGTGGATCACAAGGATCGCTTAAGTACCAGGTCTTTCCTAGCCAGAATATCCCTCAATCGTAATTTAATAGCACAATAAATCACTACAATCACACACACAATTCATGCAGAATAATACAATAAAGAACACAAGAATTTAACGAGGTTCAGCAAATTTTGCCTACGTCCTCGGGCACTACCAAATATATTTCACTCCAAAATACAAGTGAGAATTTACAAAAAGAGAGAGAGAAAACAATGCCTTAAGTAGAGAATGGCAAGTTTGAGATACAGAATGAGAGATGGTTATGCCTATTTATAGTTGAGGTTCAGGGATCAACTTGCAAAGTCACTTTACAATTTAGGGACCATATATTGCAAATATCTCAGATTTTATTATGCCAATATCTCGATACCCATATCTTTGACTTTCCAATATTTGATACCCATATCTTTGACTTTCCAATATTTGATACCCATATCTTTGACTTTTTATTATTTGATACCCATATCTTTGATTTTCCATAAATATGGATAATTCCCAATAAAATGTATGTCCAACACCATACATATACATATAAAGGACCCAAGAATACACCTAAATACCCTAACAAAAGGCACCATATCATATCACCGCATCATACCATATCGTGATTCTAAAAGGATGCAATCTAGTCCCTACTAGCGCAAAAGCGGAAAGAGAAGTATGAAGGTTTTTTTTTTAACACATTCCCATTGTCTGTGGTTGTAGGTAAACTTGTCTGGTAATTATAGTGCTAAGTAACGATAAGATCAGCGTATGTAATTGCTAAACACTTATTTACTCCTAATGGTAGAGCGGGTTATGAATATAAGACATTTCATTTATTTTCTTTTTCATTTCTTTATAAGTGTATTATTCATTTTCAACATTTGTATACAATACATATTTTGATATATAAATAAAAAAAAACAAATTACCCATTTTGTCTTTTATCTAAATAACATAAATAAAGGATTAATTACTTTTATATTGAAGTTGGTTTATCACATTTGCAGCTGTGATATAGACTAAAGCTCCAAATTCTGTTTAAAAGGATCAACTTTATCACATAACCCTTGGGTGAATATATTCCTTTTTCTTTTTGACTCTTTTAATTCAAATTTATTCAGTTTAGTTTTGTACTTTTTTTAATTAATAACATTATTTTATTTTAATTTAATTATAAAATTATTTTATTTTATTTTATGAAATTATTTAATTTATTTTAAATTATATTAATGTGGAGAGCTTTAAATTTGGACAAATAAATTTTTGTCAATTAAAATTTATTTGAATCAACGTTTTTAGAATCAGATTGATTGATTAGATCGGTTAGACTGAGAACTAGGCAAGTATCAGTTTGAAAAGAAGTAAAAAAACCATTTGACTTGTGTACCAGTATGAATAAATTGAATTCGGCCAAAAAATTGATTAAACAAAGTAGTTGAATTGGATTTATATATATTAATATTTTTTAAATTTTTATGTTTTTAATAATTTATTTTATTTGAACTGAACGGACCAAAAATCAATAATTTAACTTGTTCAATCACTAATTCAATTCCAAAATCATTAATTTGATTCGATCAATGAGTATTATCGGTTAATCAACCACTTAACAATCTATACTTAATTTATTTCACCGATTATGATTATAAATAGGGGCGAAGCTAGGAGGTTGGTAGAGGCTTCAAGTTTCCCTTAAATGAAAATTTTTTTTGAGTGTTTTTATAATTTATAAAATTTTAAATTATTAATGATAAAATTATATTTTAATCTTTAAAATAATAAAATTATATTTTTACGATAATAAAAATATATAATTTAATTCCTATAAAAAATTGTAGACATGGAAATTATGTTTTTTACCCTCAAGGGTTTGAACAATGTTCGCAAGTACGTGACAATTTCTGTGTGTGGCTAAAAACGAATAATTGCAACTTTCTAGGTATAAATGTTGTATCCTATAGTGGATCGACCATATAAAATGGCTCTTTTATTTTTATTTTTTTGCAGAAAACATGCATCTGGTCTCACTCTCCCTCTCTATATAATATAATTTCATGTCCTTGTCTAGAAAAGCAATTTCTTTTCTTTTTTTTACTTTTCTTTTGCTTTTATGGAAATTTTACCCAAGAAATTAGTACCCCCATACAATGCTCCAAGGTTTATTTATTTATTTATTTATTTATTTTGTTAATTATATATGCACTGTAATAGTGGTAAGATCTCATTTTCAACATTAATGGAAATCAAGAATTTAGATTATTTATTTATATAAATTTTAGTATATTAACAATTCATATCGAGTAAAAGTTGACACCTCATTTAAAATGATGAAATCTCCAGTAGTTTGGGAATTTTTTTTGTCAGTATAACTATGTATGCAGTCATGCTCATGCAGAGCAAATAACTCTTAATTTCTCATATTAAAAAACTCAATACCAAAGTTTTTACAAAAAATAATAGAGATAATATTATATATGTATATCAAGGCAGAAGGATCTCTTACCATATAGAAGTTTTTGTTAGTCTAGAGAGAAAATGGGATTTACACCTTTGAATCCATCCCCTTGTAAAGATCTATACAAACAGATGGGCATGGAGTTCCTATAGTATACTGAAATCCTAATCATGACAATTATAACTGCAATCGGTTAGAAACTATAGCCGGATCACGCTTAACAATCCGAGCTAACCATAACTATATACTGTTTCTACGGTTTCAATGGGCTTTCAATGGAAAGAAAAAAATTTAGTAGAGAAAGTCCAACCTTCATGTTTCTCCGGTTTTATTTTTGTCAGCTTTCCGAATCAGGTGAAGCAGTTGCTACGAGTCGATTTGAAGAACTCTGCCACAACCTGGTAGAGTTTTGCTTCCTCAAAGGGCTTCGACACATCCATCCATCCTGCATTTAAAGCATCATAGGTGGCATGAATCACATCAGCTGTCATGGCTAATATAGGGACATGCCACTCACCCTTCCTGCCTGAATCTTCATCCATGCCTCCGTTCATCTGTTTGTTTGCCTTGCTCTCCATCATTCGAATTGGATGAGTTGCCTCAGAGCTTAAATAAAAATTCAAGGTATTATTAACATTCCAATTTATATGAGTCAGATGTAAATGAGGTTTTCGGACAGAAAAACAAATACTTAGAAACGAACCCTGTGCTACTAATTTCGGTCCCAATAGCCATAATACAAGCACGTACACATATAAATGAAAGTAAAAGCACAATATCATAAGCGAAAATGGTATACATACCCATTCATTTCTGGCATCTGAATGTCCATGAAGTATGCATCGAAACAATATGGACGCTGAAGCAATTTAAGTGCAGCTTTTCCACTTTCCCTACATTCTACAGCAACTTCAAACTTCTTCAATGCACCTGCAACAACTCTTTGATGTACCATATTGTCATCGACTACTAATATTTTCTTCCCGCAGAGTAGACCCTGAAGGGCCATAGATCCATTCAACATGTTTTTTCCTGCCTGCCTCTTCTTCCCTATCCCCAACACCTGTTGAAGACAAGCAGCCGCCATACTTGCCCTCATTGGTTTCATAATCACAGTATCTGCAAAACCTGCTGCCTTTGCTTTCTCGAGTTCCACATTCGTAATATTTGTTGCGAGTAGAATCACCTTAGGCAACTTAAACACCTGTCCATTCTGTTTTCCCTCCAACATTCATAAGCTCAATCCACCATCCTTGCTAGAGAGTCATAAATCTTTCTCAACAAGAACTATATCTGGCTGGATTTTACTTCTGCAATATTCAATGAAGTAACAAAGTTTAAAACATTTTGATAAGATGAATAGAAGGTAACATGTTATTTTCCTCAATAATCTAAACAGAATTTTCAACAGAATTTACTTTCTCCAAAATAGTAATAATTCTAAGCTGGAATTCAACTTACCCACATGTAGAACCATTTTTACTGCATGCAGAAGCAGCACTCTTGATACTATTTGCAAATTTAACCAGAATACCAAGCCACTTCAAGTGGTATCTGGTTACAGCAGCTCATACTGGTTTTCCGTCAACTACTATTGCTTTCAGTCCTTTGAAACCAAAAGGAAGTTCTACAATGAATTTTTTCGTATCATTATACGAAGCTTTGTTACACCTCTCAAAAACAGTTGTGAATGAGAATGTGCTTCCAACTTGTGGCCTACTAATGAAGCTTATGTGACCACCCATTAACTCAACCAAACACTTGGTTATGCTCAAGCCTATACCAGTGCCACCATAATTCCTCGAGGTTGAACTATCTGCCTGCATAAACGGGGTGAAAACCCGGTCCTGCACGATTAAAGGGATCCCAATGCCGGTATCCTCTACAGATACCATCAAAGTGACACCCCGAGAAGCTTCATCTATCGTGTTTATTGGGGCATCATATCGTAATTCTTCGTCGACAACTAAGTGTCTGAAGGAATCCCAACTGTTCCGCTCATCAGCTGCTTCATAGCCAGTTTTGAACTGGCATGCACTTGATATCAGCAGACCTTCATCTGACCCTCCATTCAAACAAGTTTCCACTTTAGTGTCTGCCACAGGCTGTGTGCTTTCAGCTAGCTGGACTTTAACAAATATGTGTCCTCGTTCTGTGAACTGTCAAACACACATGTTTACCTAGTTAAAAGAAATTTTACGAGAATAATAACCAGTTATTTTAGCAAATAAACTCCATTAATGCCAAAGCCTCCATCAATTAATACCACTTACTTTAACAGAGTTCCCAACAAGATTGGTGATTATCTGTCTGAATCTCCCCAGGTCCCCCATAACCATTTCCGGAACTTTATCAGAAACAAAGACTGCCAGCTTCAGTTCCCAAATAAATCACCATGTTTGAGTCATTGTAATGCATGAGGAACATCCCCGTTTGATGTCAACAACCCATCAAAACAGAAAAAGGACCGAGTTAGTTAGAGCATTATAAATCAAAGGGGTTTTTCTCGTGTCCTCGTAGGCATCCCCTAAGCCTATAGGAACTATCTAACTTAAGAAAAGCATACTGAAAAAAGAAGCACTGGGTTTTCTATTAGTTTTATCTCGACTTACCTCAACGCCTTTGTTTCTAGACTTCTCAGAAAACAAAGAGAGCACATTATCAAAGATCGACCGAATGTTGAAGGGAACAGTTTCCAGCTCCAACTTTCCAGCTTCAATTTTTGCCCTGTCAATCACCTCATTTATCAATGTTATCAATGCCTTTCCGCAAACTTGAGCGGTCTGAGCATAATCTCTTTGCGTTGAACTTAAATCCGTATCTAGAAGCAACACAAGCATCCCTGCAATCATTCAAAAAGCTGTCAGCATTTATTTGGATTAAAAGTGGTAATTGTTAGTGCACATATATTTCACGAAGAAAAACTTGAGGAGAGAAATGGCACATACCAAGAATACCATTCATAGGTGTTCTAATTTCATGAGAAACTGTTGCCAAAAACTGTACCCAGAGAACAAATAACAAGCAAGTCATAATAAGTTTTTGGAAACGCGTGGATAGATAAATCTTGAAAACCATACCTGCGATTTGGCAACATCAGCGGCTTCCGCTCGAACTTTTAGCTCTTGCATTTCGTGGAAATCATCCTCAACTTTAACAATGTGTATTGCCACACCATATAACATGTAGCCAACTAATAAGCAGATTACAAAGAATAAGAACGCATTTGTGAGGGCGGTCCATGATGTGGGTGCCTTCTGATGATATCTGCTCAGAACACCAAATTGTAAGTGCTTGTAGAAACAACTCCAGTCATTCTACCGAACTTCTGAAAGTGTAGAAAGGAGTCAGTATACACTTACCTACATATCATTTGATGCTTCCGGAACGGATCTCCAAAATCAAGGTTGCTTTCATGGACCACAGCCAAGTCACCATCTTGATTTTGGTCACCATACATGACCAGGGGATCTGAAGAGTTGGTAATATCGTATACATTGACTAGAATCGCCTGACTTCCAGCAAGTTGCCCGAGTAGATTCTCCACTAGGGACTCCACATCAATGGCTCCACCGAGGTATCTGTATTCATTTAGAAGTTTGTTTATAACTAAGAAAAAACTATGTTTGCTAACAGGGTCTAGCAGGGACCGATTATGCCCATTCCTAATCCTAAATGGAATGTAACGACTTAGGGATCCATATGTAAACATAATATCTTTTTAGATATGCTCGAATCACCCATTCTCATAACGAGAATCTATATAGTCCTATTCTGGTTTGGTTTGGTATGGAATGACCTTATAATCATAGAATCGACTCGATCATCAAATTATAGATTGCAAGTTTATAACCCCAGTCCATTCCCATTTTGGGTGGAATAGGTCTACTAATTTTTTGATTTCAGTTAATAAAGAGGGATCTTGAACTAAAAAATGGATTTTAGAAATTAACGGGATGCTAAACTAAAAAAAGGTACCTTGAGCCATTGCAATAATCGGGTTCATTAATATTCCTAGTATAGTAGATGCTATAACACTTATAATCATTCTCAATTCGATGGAATTGTTTGATCTTAAAGGAGATCTTCAATTATTTCGCACGTGAGGGGTTATTTCTTAGTTTCATCTAGCCATTAATAACTTGATTATTTTCAGATAATAGTAGATAGAAACAACACTAGTAAGGAAAAGAAATAGTAATATTTACAAAAATCATTGTTATGAATGTGTGTATATATATAAACATTTATTTCAATTAATATTGTAATCTTTAAGATAATGAAGTCTAGTTCATTAGGAAGAAGCATTTTAATATTAAGGTTCCGAAGTTTTCTTTCTCACCATGGTCGGATTTGATATACATGTGATTCATCTATTTGTTTGCATGTAAAATGCTTTACGATTCATTGTTTTACGGTGTTTATTTGTTGGAAAATAAATTACCAAAGGAAAACATTCTCCAAAAAAAAGAGTAAAGGAAAATGTCTTACCAAATTTTTTTCCGTAAGACATTTTCTAAACCAATAAGGCTTTATTCACTGTCCTCATTGTCGAAGAAACAAAAAGGGAAGCTTTAAGAGTAACAAAGGGGAAGCTCTCTTCATTGTCGAAGAAAACAGCTCTTATATTCCAATTTTATATTTTTTATGATTTAGCCCCTAAAATCCAATTTTTTACTATTCTACAATATAATTCCTCAAAAATAGATTTTCATATTCTATACTTCAATCCTAAACCTTTTTTTGTACAATTTTGCAAAACAATCCATTTTTTTAAAATTTCTAGATTTTATAATTTAGTCCTTACAACTAAAATTGTCAAAATTTCCAAAAATTAGTCCTTGACTTTTGAACAGTCAAACTTTCATATTTTATTTTTAAGAATTGTAAATTCTCAAATAATGTAAATTAGTCCTAAAACTCAAGTTTTGAAATCTTTACAATTTAACCTTTATAATTTCAAACTTTACTATTTTATGCTCAACTTTCCAAATCTTCATATTTCATAATCATATAATTTAGTTACTACATCAATGTTTCAGAATTCAATACTAAAACCCTTAGAATTTGAAAATTTAAAAATTTTACAATTTGGTCCTTACTTCAATTTTTATTAAATTAAATCATTTTTCAACTTACTCATCCAAATAATATTCAAAATAAATATTTATCACGTTCAACTTAATTAAACATAAATTTATAGATATAAATTTATATTCTGTAATGTGCAAATTTAACAATTAAGCTTAATTAAATAAATTAAGATTGATTAAATCTAAAACATGATTAATTAAAATATAAAAAAGCTTTATGAAATAAGCTCAATTAAATAATGAAAAGATAATAAAATCTCAATTGTATATTTGTTTTATTGAAAACAGCTTTTACAAAATATTTTTAGGAAATCTGCCAAACAACAAAAAATATTTTACACAGATTTATCCCAACATCAGAAAATATTAACTTTTCCAGAAAAGTAAGTCATTTTCTAGAAATCATTTTCTGAAACCATTTTCAGTGAAACAAACAAAGTCTTAATTTTTTAAATATCGAATACAATGATATAAATTAAGATTTGTTTGATTATGATGATAATATTATAAAATTATTATAGTTATATATGGAAAATAACTCCAATTTGTTAAAACCTTGGCAGGTTAACAAAAGTAATATATTCAATGATTATATTTAGAGGTGACAAACGGGTAGGCTTGGGCTTTATTTGTATTTGGATTTTGTTAGGTTTGGAGTTTTTCGGTTTTGGATAAAAAATTCAAGTTTGGACTTTCACGGGCTTAAATTTTTTCGGATTCGGGTTTTTTCAAGCTTAAATTTTTTCGAGCTCAAGCTCTTTCTGACTCGGAGTTTTCCAAATTTGGGTTTGGATTGAGTAAGGCAAACTCTAACAGATTCAAATATTTTTAAATTTTCTACATTATAAATATTTTAATTTTGAATTAAAATTCAAAATAACCGACTTTACACCTATTAATATAATATATATTTAAACTCAAATTCAATACCAACCAAACTCAAACCTAAGTTCTATTTAAACTCTACTCAAAATCCAATCTAAATAAAAATAAATCCAATCCAAATTGAAAAACTAATATAAAGACTAAATTAACATATTATGTCATTATATATTTTATATTATCATTAAATTTAAATTTGATAGATCTTAATCATTATTAATTATAGTATTAAAAATATTTTTATATTTCAATTAATGTTGTCAAAAGTTTATTTCACTATATAATTTAACGTAAAAAATATTATTAATTACTTTTTGTTAATAATACAATTTTAATATAAATATGTAATGCTTATGAATACATTTTTATAAAATAAATAATTATCATTTATTTATATTTCATTTTTATTTTAAATAATATCATATAAATATATTAATTATTAATGTCTATGGTTACTACATTATAAACTCAAGTTTTTTTGGTCTTTATGTTGGATTAATCTTGGGCTTGAGCCAAACTGAGCTCAAACCCGGGCTTTCTTAGGCTCAATTTCTCGGGCACGAACTCAAACTTTCTCGAACTTGAATCCTTACGAGCTTGGATTAGCACGAGCGGACTTTTGCGGCCAGGACAGTTTTGCCAACTCTAACTAGACTAACATATAAAAGCAAAAACAAAAATTTATTGAGAAAATGGTAATGATCAGGTGTAGCCAAGCCAGCAATGGTACCAAACGTGTAATGTCAGTATAACCATAATAGGGTCTTAAAGCAGCAACTACCCTAGAAACTTGGGAGAAAAACAGAAGATTTCTATATAGCATTAAATTTTCTGCTTAATTTATATACCTTCGAATAACTGACTTCACCACCCCAAATCAAAACAAAGGTCAAAACTATAAACATATTGGTTCAAATGTTCATTCTACCACAATTTCATCTACAATAAACTCTAAACCTTTTTAGTCATCATCAACACTCTCAAATTATCTTGTGCAACTTTTTCATTCAACCAATAAATTTCAAAACTAAGTCAGACATATTCACTAACTCTAATAGGCAAAAGCTTGCACACAATAAAGTGGGATTCGAATATAAAGATAAGGTGCAGGACATACCCTGCAGTGGCTACAATTCGCTCTTCCATAGTCGGTTTTGGCGGGAGCTTGGATTTGTAAACAGGGAATGTCAACACAATACCAAGATGATGAGAACCGAGTAGCCTGAAAGGGCTAGTTAGGACAGCTTTCCCAGTAGCCCTAGCCCTTACGATGTTCTCTCGATCCTCCTGCACATTAGCAGTCAATTCTAACAATCAAATTAAATGAAAAAGCCTAATAACCATAAACAGCAAAGTATTTACCTTCCCAGACATCATGTCAAGTGATTCAATGTAAGAAATAGTTTCTTGAGAGAATAACACGGTAGCGTATTCATCTCGGAGACGAGAAGGTTCTCTCTGCATTGTCTTTATTGTCCAGCCATGTTGCTTCTCAAATTTCTCGCTCCCAGAATGTACCACTCTTTCTGCATAGGCCACCCCACTAAGCAATGGCCTCTCGAAAGCAGTTCTAGCAGTGTACTCCGCAAAGGTCTCCTGCATTTCTTGCAAAATAAGCCACAACCAACTCATATGTCATTCAGGATTTTCAAGACCAAAACTAAATTTTACAAACCTGATCGATAGCAGATGGATTCTTGTAGTAATGGAAAGTGGAGACAAGAAGGGCTAAGGCATGAACATGGTTAACACTAACACAGAACTGATCCTGCAACATCCTCGCCCTTTGGTCACACATGCTACTTAGTACTTCTTCCCTCCTCACGTTGTTGTCAGCATCCATTTTTTTGTAGATCCAAGTGCTGATAAAACCCATCACCATTACCCAAAGCAAAAGAAATTTTGGTAACCAAGCCCTGTTAGACTGAATAAATGTGTATCCTCTTTTGGTCCCCATTTGTTCATTCCCTTTGACAGCCACTGATTGGTGGTGATGGCTTTGCTGCAATTTAAGACCCATTACCAAATGCACAATACCATCTCAACTTGTTTTTCTTCTTCTTTCTTTGATACCCACTTCATATCTAAGCTTAACATGGACTCACCATACAAGGAAAGTTATCAATTCCCAGAGACAAGCATGAGTTCCAAAAGATGCAAAACAGCTCAAACTCCAAAAATATCTCATTAAATGAGGTTTTCTTTTTTTTCTCTTGCTATATTTAATAAAAAATGGGATTTCACAGAGGAACAACACTAATCATGTTAGCTTCCAAGCATGAAAGTGGTGTTTTAGTTTAAAGCAACAAAGGCAAATTGAGAAGAGCACCTTCACTGTTTATATTTTTTCTAAATTAAAATCAAATCCTGCAGATTGACCAGTAACAAATCTCGCAGCAGAGCACAAAAAGTAACGACCACAAATAAAGAAAAAAGAAAGAGAAAGATGTTTGGAGAAAGAAATGCGGGGGTCGTTTTGAAAGGGAACAGTGTTTTGCCTGTACATCATAGTACCTTGAATAATATATATCTAAAGAAATAAAGTAGAAAGGTTTTTTTCCCTTGGCTCTGCTTTGATCTGTTCTTCCTTTTTTCTTCTTTTTTTAGATTTATTTATGTTGTAGTAATAGTTTAATGCACATTTTATTTATGTATATTGCTTTCCCACTTTCTTCTTTGCTTTTCAAAGTAAAACTAGATCGAATTTTTAAGATTTTTGCAGATACGTTGTTGTCACTGTGTATCATAATTCAAAATTTATGAGTTTTGTTTTAGTAATTGGTGGAGAAAGAGAAGTTGGTAGAAATTTGAAAGAATGAAATAGAAGATGTTGATGGAATAAGTTGGAGATGAGCTGGGGACCAAAACCACAATATTTCATCATTCTTGTATTCACACTTTTACGTTTTTATTTTTTTATTTATTTATCAATCTTATCTTAAGACTTCTTACCGCGCCCACTCAATGTGTGTGGGAGATGTGGATGTCGGCCATGTGGGCTTGCTGCCACTGATGCCCCACAGGCATCATTTTCCCTTAAAAAATGCAATCTTTTGGGATTAATTTCATACGAGGTCCTCCATTTTTAATTTGGTTCTAAATTTCACAATACTTTTATTTTGTGCTTGGAATTCCATTTGTTATATAAATGGTATATATTATGAAAAAATTAATTGGATTTCAATGTAATATATATTTACAAAGTATAGAAACCATAATTATTAACACTCATAAATTCCTTACCATTTTTAAAATTACTGTTAAATAGGCTTTCATGAATTTCATAAATTGTAACACCCCTTATCCAAGTTCGACGCCGGGACATGATACAAGGTGTTACCGAACTTAAATACATACAAACATACACTTTCTAGATATGAAATTTCGCTCCAAATTAAAACTTTTCATAATGCCTTAATGTCCCTACTATAGGTTTACGAGGCCCCGAACACACTTTGAAATTGATTCGAGACTAATCAGTGCATTCTAGAAAACTTTGTAAAATTTTAAGTTGATAGGGGCACACGCCCGTGTGTCTTCTTAACATGGCCATGTTGAAGGCCTGTGCGACTCACACGGCCTGAACATATCGGGACACGCCCATGTCCCTAGCCCGTGCGAATTTATTTTTCGATTCGAACCTATAGAGGTATTCACACGGCCTAGCACACACCTGTGTCCATGGCCCGTGTCCTTCTCATGGCCATGACACGCCCGTGTCTCAGCCCGTGTACAAAAACATTGACATTCTGTTTCTAATATCATCAACTAATTAAGGGTACACGGCCAAGGCACACGCCCGTATGTTAGGCCGTGTCCTCCACACAGCTGAGACACACGGCCGTGTCTCTGCCCATATATTTACTACCATGCATAATGACTTGTAAAATTAAGGTGCAGGAGACACATGACTAGACTACACACTCATGAGGCAGACCATGTGTCAAACGCGGCTTAGACACACACCTGTGTGTCTCCCCGTGTGGACAAAAATAAGGCTATTTACCAAGCCTTTTTGCCACCCTTACTTGCACCAACCTACACAATATCAACCAAAACCAATCCAAGCATAACACATATAACCAAATCAACCACAACCATGAGAAATTTGCATCAAATGCATTTAATAATAATCAATATTAGCTAACATTAATGGCCTATACAAAATGAATATCACATCCATTATATGAGCCAACCCTTGTGGCTAAACTAACAAGACATTGAACAAAAGATTCAAGTCCTTATACATGCCAAAATCAAATGTTAAACTAGCTATACTAAAGGTTCAAGTGATAGTGTGATCGATGCCTCCGACGTCCCTTGATCTCCGATACTAGCTTGGTGGCACTGTAAGGAAATAGAAAGGAGAGGGAGTAAGCATAACGCTTAGTAAGTTGCATATAAGTAAGTAACTACATCAACCATGCATATTATAAATCCACACAACATTCTTGAGTGAACATGGGTAAATATCACTACATGCTTATATATATCGCAAGTATAAACTAAAGATTTCAATATCGTCCCAAGATCATTTTCATAACTAGAACTTACTCGCGTCATTCATAACTGACTCAAATCTCATGAGTTTCAAATAAGAACCTGTACCACTCACAACATGATTATATCATTCTATATCATTGTCATAAGCTTTTAAAATAGCCCGTGAAACCATTTGAAATACTAAAGGATATTTGACAAGCTTTACACAAGAGGGTGAATTACCGATGCCATGTTCCAAACATGGTCTTACACTGGCTCACATGTCGAGGCTGATGCCATGTCCCAGACATGGTCTTACACTAGCTCTCGCCTCATTGTCGATGCCATGTCCCAGACATGGTCTTACACTAGCTCTCATAATGTGGCTGATGCCATGTTCCAAACATGGTCTTACACTGGCTCTCATAATGTGGCCGATGCCATGTTCCAAACATGCTCTTACACTAGTGCACATATCAATGTCGATGCCATGTCCCAAATATGGTCTTACACTGGCTCTCACAACATCGCTGATGCCATGTTCCAAACATGGTCTTACACTAGCTCTCATATCGTGGCTAATGCCATGTTCCAAACATGGTCTTAAACTGGCACACATATCACCCAAATGTCATGGCATGGATATCCAATCTATTCCTAGGTTCAACCGAGAATTTACCACATTAATTTCATCACGCCTTATTCATAATCATATTCAACCATAGTATGCAAAATAAATCATTCAATACATAATAACGATAAATTTACCTTACTTACGTACAACTTACCTCGGTATACAAAAAATGGGCGAGTTGGAATTAGTTTACTTGCTTGGCCTTTCCCCGATCTAGGTCCGGATTTCGTATTTCTTGATCTAAAATGATAAAAATTCACTAATTTAATCATCATATTGATCAATGCATTTCATAATTCATATTCTGGAAAAATAGCCATTTTGCCCCTAGACTTTCACAAAATTACTATTTTACCCCTAGGCTCGTAAGTCGATTTTTCTAGAATTTTCTCACTAACCAAGCCTATTCGAATTCTTTTTATACTAGAAGCAGCCCACAATTCCCATTATTTCACACATTTACCCCATAATTTATAACTTATGCAAAATGGTCCTTAGTCAGGGTTTTCATGAAAACTACTTCACAAAAGTTGTTTGTTTAACGAACATGATTCATTTTCTTCCATAAAAATTCAGCAAAAAAATGAACACTCTCATTCCAAAACCCTATAATTTCAACCATTTTGCAAAATAGTCCCTCCATTAGCTAAATTAAGTTACAAGAGTCCCAAAAGTACAAAAATCAACAAAAATAACCATCAAAATGACTTACATGTAAGGGTTTATTGTGCTAAAAATTTTCAAGCTCCCATAGGGGTTTTTCACTTCAAATTTTTGGTGGAAAAGATGGAGAAGAAAGATGACCCCTTTTGATTTTTATTTTTTTTATTCAATTAGCTAATGTCATCAAATACCAACCCTACTAATTTTTTGACTTTTTGACTCCTCTTATCTCTATGGTCGGCCACCCTATTGAAATGAGTCTATTTTCCTTTTAAAGACCCCTAATTATGATTCTTTAGCTATTTAACACCATTTTTTAGTAAAACAAAACTTTTTCCCTTTATGCGATTTAATCATTGTTCGCAATTGAGCATGCAATCGCTAAAATTAATTCACCAAAATTTTCATGCACCTATATAATCATACTACAACACATAAAATAATATTAAAGATAATTTCTCCAACCTTGGGATAGTGGTTCCGAAACCACTGTTCTGACTAGGCCCAAAATCGGGTTGTTACAATTCTCCCCCTTAGGGATTTTCGTCCCCGAAAATCTTACCGATGAAAATGTTAGGGTATTGATCTCTCATTGTCTTTTCAGGTTCCCATGTGGCCTCTTCAACCCCATGTCGATGCCAAAGTACTTTCACGAGTGCTATACTTTTATTTCTCAATTGCTTGACCTCTCGGGCTAAAGATCTTAACCGGTTCTTCGCCATAAGTCATGTCTGATTGAATCTCAACTCTGTTGGCGAAAGAACGTGTGAAGGGTCAGAACGATAACGGCGCAACATCGACAGATAGAAAACATCATGGATCTTGTCTAACTCGGATGACAAGGCTAGTCGATAAGCTACCGGTCCAATTCTCTTTATCACCTCATAGGGTCCAATAAAACGTGGACTTAATTTTCCTTTTTTACCAAATCTGAGAACTTTCTTCCACGTGGATACTTTTAAACACCTTATCACCGACTTGAACTCAATTTCCTTTCGTTTCAAATCCGCGTAGGATTTCTGTCTATCTGAAGCGGCCTTCAAACAATCACAAATTACCTTAACTTTCTCTTCGGTCTCTTTGACTAAATCGACCTCGTGAATCTGATCTTCTCTGAGTTCAGTCCAAAACAAGGGTGTTCGACACTTATGCCCATATAAAGCCTCATAAGGCTCCATTTTCAAACTCGACTGATAGTTATTGTTGTAGGAAAACTCTACCAGTGGTAAATATTTTTCCCAACTACCTTGGAATTCAAGAACACAAAACATGTCCTCAAGAATATAAATTACTTTCTCCGATTGGCCTTCGGTTTGCGGATGGAAAGCCATGCTAAAATTCAAAATTTCCCCTAAAGCTTCTTGTAACTTTTTCCAAAACTGTGAAGTAAACCTCGGATCCTTATCTCAAATAATCGACAAGAGCACTTGTGATGTAACAGCCCGATTTTGGGCCTAGTTGGAACACTGGTTTTAGAACCATTATTCTAGAGATGGAGAAATTTTTTTTAATGTTATTTCATGTGTTATAGCATGATTATATGAGTGTATAAAAATTTTGGTGAAATAATTTTAGCGATTTCATGCTTAATTGAGAAAAAGGACTAAATCGCATAAAAGGGCAAAAGTTTTGTTTTGCTAGCTAAATATGTTAAATAGCTAGAGAACTAAAATTTTGGGTGTTTAAAGTGAAAATAGACCCTAAAAAGGTGCTTGGCCAGCCATAGAGAAAGAAAGTAAAAAAGTCAAAATTAGGTGAAGTTGGTAACTTAATTTTGACTAGAAATAAAATAAAATAAAATAAAAGGTATCACCTTTTCATCTTTCTTCTTCCCCACCGAAAATACCAGCAAAGAGGGGGTTTTGGAAGCTTAAAAATATCAGCCACTCTTCACCCTTGCAATTAAGTAATTTTGATAGCCTTTCTTGATAATTTTTGTACTTTTGAGACCCTTGTAGCATAATCTAGCTAATAAGGGACTATTTTGCAAAATGAATGAAAGTTTAGGGTTTTTCCATGTGAATACTCATGTTTTTTTCTGAATTTTTCTGGAAGAAAATGAGTTATAGTTGTGTAATAAACAACTTTTGTGAAAGGAGTTTGCATGAAAACATCTAAAAAGGGCTATTTTGTAACGTTTGTAAAATAAGTTGTAAATGTGTGAAATAATTTGAAATTGTGAGTTACTATAGTTATAAAGAGAATTTATCTAGGCTTGGTAAAGTAGGAAATTTGATAAAAATTGATTTACAAGCCTAAGGGTAAAATCGTAATTTTTGTAAAGTCTAAGGGCAAAACGATTATTTTTCCAAATTGTGAATTGTAGAATGTTTTGATTATTTTAATGATTAAATGAGTGGATTTCATCATGTTAGATCAAGAAAATCGAGATTCAGGTTTAAATCAAGAAAGTACGTGGTTAAGGACAAAAAGAGAATAATTAGTCGAAATTGCATTCGAGGTAAGTCAATAAACATGTTATCCATGTTATTGTAATATACTTGAAATCTATTTTGATATGATTGCATTTAATTATATGTGGATGGGGTTAATGTATGAGAAAGTGATGCCAAACGTTAATAACATTTTTGTGATGATTAAATACATTGGAAATTTGATGGAATATGACATTCCATTGAAACAAGTAAGTTGTACGTAAATAATACTAATTCAATATTATCATGTATTGTACGATTAGTATAGTATGAATTATTGATTTGCATCGTGCATGAGAATTTGCATAATGAAGACTTCCAGTTGAACATTAGGAATAGGTTTGTATATTCATGCCATGACATTGGGTGATATGTGTGCTAGTGTAAGACATGTCTGGGACATGCATCGACCACATATTGAGAGCCAGAGTAAGACATGTTTGGGACATGCATCGACCTCGAAATATACAAGCCAGTGTAAGACATGTCTGGGCATGTATCAGCACTGAGACGAGAGCTAGTGTAAGACATGTCTGGGACATGCATCAGTCTCGAGATATACAAGCTAGTGTAAGACCTATCTGGGACATGGCACCGACACTGATAGATGAGAGCCAATGTATGTTTGGGACACGATATCAGCTTCGAGATATGAAAGTCAGTGTAAGACCTATCTGGGACATGGCATCGATTTTGATGTGCTAGCTAGTGTAAGACCATATATGGGACATGGCATCGGCATCGTATCCCATGTTTGGGGATAATGAATATTCTGTAGTATTCCAAATGGTTTAATAGAAGATTTATAATTTATATCAAAATGAGAGAACTTATGACCATGTAGTGAGTGGTACAGATACTTACATGAAATTGATGAGATGTGAATTCAATTCATGTTGTATGATTAGTAAGGAATGAATATGAGCATGTTGAGTAACATAGGTATGTATGCCAAGCTCATGATAAATGATTTCGGTTTATGATGCACATTTGGTGAACATGTAAATAGGTAACCCATGCCTATGAGAATGATTTAGAGATGACCTTGTGATTATAGGTCTATATTTATGATGTATAAATATGTATCTTTACCAATGTGGTGAAAATGAATTAATGAGGTGTGATAAACTTACTATCATTAATTTACACTAAAACAGTTTTGGACAGCAGCCGTAGTCCGACTTTAAAAATCCACCAAAAATTTTGAAAATTGAGTTAGAGGCTGAATAAAATATGAAATTAAATCTTAATGAGTTTAGTTTCACATAGAAGAAACGGTGTAAGCAAAAGAGTTTCATATTATGAAATATTTAAATTGTTGTGAGACATATTCAGAATGATTTTGAAATCCCCTGTCCTGATTTGGGAAAATCATTAAAAATTGTACAAAAATAATTATGGGTTATAATTTATATGATTAGAATCCTTAATGAGTCTATTTTCAAAAAAAAAACAAAAAAAACAAATGGGAACATCATTCAAATCCCGTGTGAGGAGATAATTAATTTTTAGCAAAGAAAGGTTGAAGCTGTCAAACCGTAGACCAGGGGTGACTTTAAAGTATAAACTGTACTAATTGGCTAAACAAAAGAATTCTGAAAAATTTATGGTAAGAATATATGTGAGTCTAGTTTTTTTAAAAATTACCGAATCTTAACTTGGAGTTCTGTAACTCCGGATATAAGTAATTTAGTGACTATGACTTGAGAAAACATGTTGACCTGAACATAGGTGAAAAGGCAATTATGATAGTGTTGCCTTGAGATCGTGTTGTAAGAATTGGTGGAAGTATATTGATAAATTGCTTATTATTTTCATATGGACTTACTAAGCGTGAAGCTTACTCCCTCTTTTCCATTTCTTTTAGCTTGTCAGGTAGCTCGGGGTTGGAGATCGTCGGAGGCAACATCACACTATCAAGTCACTACCTTTGGAATAACAAAGTATTAATAGAAATTTCAAGTGAGTGGCATGTATAGGGATCTAGTTTATTGACATGTGCTATTATGCTTTGGCCAAATGTATTGGTTTATATTGAGTTATATGTATATGGCCATGAGATGTGGCTCATATTGATTATGGCTTGTAAACCTAGCTATTCATGTCATGTCTAATGTTTATGATGTGGTTATATTTGTTTGCCATGCTTGGTTGGTAATATCACATATGTGATTGATGTATGCTCTATGACCAATTGAGGTGGTCATAGCCATGTAGTAATTGCACGTTATAAAAACAACGTGATAATGGTTGAACATAAGTGCTTGATGGATAAGTTGGTAACCATAGTATAATGGTAAAAGTGATCATCAAAATGACAAGTCTTATGAATGTGAATTAAGGAATCTAGAATTGGTATTGCATGAGTAGATGCATTGCTTGTAAGAGGACATGTTAATGTTATGAATATGTCTTAATAAAGGTTTTTTAATCACTAAAATGATACCATGATTTGTGGTTTTAATATGTATAAGGTTGTAAGGGTTTATGGGTAACATGAAGGCTTTGAAAATAGCCTAAGTGTTGACTACATGGGCCGAGACACAGTAATGTGTCTCAACCGTGTGAAGGACATGGCCTACAGACACGGGCGTGTTGCCCAGCCGTGTGGTTCGATTTGCATGCTGACGTCATAAACAGAGAGTTACACGGCTTGAGGACACGAGCATGTCAAAGACACACGGGCATGTCCCTATGTCCACACTAGCGTGTGACCCTGTTCCATGGAAAATTTTCTAAGTTTTCCCAAAACTTTCTAAGGTTCTCGGTTTAGTCCCTAACTACTTTCAATGCATGTTTAGGGCTTCGTAGGCCCGTGTACGGGACATTATGCATGTGTACGAAATGTTTTGAATTAAAAGAGATTTTGTAACCTGTTTTTTGCATGTTTGTGAATGATTAAGTCTGGTAATGCCTCGTAACCTGTTCCGACGTTGGACGAAGGGGTGTTACACATGAAGTCTCATAATTTCGAAAACATACAACTCGACTAGTTTATCAAGCGAGTAGTCAGTACGTACAAGGATAAAATGAGCCGACTTCGCTAATCGGTTGACTACGACCCAAATCGCTCTTTCTTTCTAGGTGACAACGGCAATCCTGTCACAAAATCCATGGTAATTCAATCCCATTTCCTCTTGGGAGCTATCACAGGCTGAAGTAAACCCGAAGGTACTTGATGCTCGGCTTTCACTTGTTGACAAATTAAACATTTCGACACAAACTCTGAGATGTCTCTTTTCATGCCTGACACCAATACAATCTCTTCAAGTCATTATACATCTTAGTACTACTCGGATGGATTGACATACAACTACTATGTGCTTCATGAAGAATTTTTCCAATAAGCTTATCATCTCTAGGTACACAGACCCTATCTCGAAACATCAAACAACCATCGGTACTAATCCAAAAATCGGATCTATCAACTGTCTCACACTGAGTTATCCTGGCTTGCAAATATTTATCTCTTCTGAGCCTCACAAATCTCTTAGAGAAACATAGGTCTAGCTCTCAACTTTACTAGAATCGAACCATCCTATTTACAGAAAGCTGAGTATTCATAGCTCTCAAGGCAAACAATGACTTCCTACTTAATGCATCAGCAACCACGTTCGCCTTTCCCGGGTGATAGTCAATTACTAACTCATAATCTTTAATCAACTCTAGCCACCTTTATTGTCGTAGATTCAAGTCCTTTTAAATCATAAAATATTTTAAGTTTTTATGGTCAGTGAATACCCGACATTTCTCACCATACAAGTGGTGTCTCTAAATCTTTAGTTCAAACTCTATGGCTGCTAACACTAAGTCGTGAGTCGAATAATTTTTCTCATGCGGCTTTAGTTGTCTCGAGGCATATGCTATCACCTGCCTTCTTGCATGAGCATGCATCTTAATCCATTTAAGGATGCATCGCTATACACTATGAATTCTTTTCTCGGTTCTGGTTGCACTAAAATTGGGGCTTCAGTCAACAACGCCTTAAGTTTCTTAAAACTCTGTTGGCATTTTTTCGTCCACTCGAACTTGACATCCTTTTGTAGCAACCTCGTCATCGGAGTAGCAATCATGGAGAATCCTTTAATGAATCTTCTATAGTAACCCGCTAAGCCTAGAAAGCTTCTAATCTCTGATACATTTCTCAGCAGTTTCCACTCAACAATAGCCGAGATCTTACTCGAGTCAACTCTAATCCCATCACCCGACACGATGTGTCCCAAGAATCTAACCTCTCGGAGCCAAAACTCACTTTTACTAAACTTGGCATATAGTTTCTTATCTCGTAATGTCTTCAAAACGGTTCTTAAATGCTCTGTGTGCTCACTCTCATCACGAGAATAAATTAATATATCATCGATAAAAACAACCATGAACTTATCCAAGTACGGCCACAAAATATGATTCATCAAGTCCATAAACATGGCAGGAGCATTGGTTAAGCCAAAGGGCATGACAAGGAACTCATAGTGCCCGTATCTCGTTCGAAACGTGGTTTTCGGCACATCTTGCTCCTTAACTCTTAGCTGGTAATAGCTGGATCTCAAGTCTATCTTAGAAAACACCGTGGCTCCCGTTAATTGATCAAAAATCATCGATCCTCGGCAAGGGATACTTGTTCTTCACCGTCACCTTGTTGAGCTGTCTGTAGTCTATACATAATCTCATCGACCCATCTTTCTTTTCACAAAAAGTACTGGAGCACCCCATGGGGAATAGCTCGGTCTCGTAAAACCCTTGTCCGTTAATTCTTGTAACTATACTTTTAACTCCTTTAACTCCATTGAAGCCATCCTATACGGAGCAATCAAGATAGGTATCGTACCAGGGACTAACTCGATACCAAACTCAACTTCCCTAGTTGGAGGTAATCCGTGCAATTCTTCTGGAAACACATCTGGGTACTCACATACCACTAGCACTGACTCAATCTTTAATCCAGACTCTTGGGTATTCAACATAAATGCAAGATAGGACTCATACACTTTTCTTATGTATTTCTCAACAGTTATAGAGGAAATCAGTATTGGCAAACTGTCCGGTTCACCTGATTCAACCTAAATAATATCCCCATTTTCACATCTCAATTCAGTAAATTTACTACTACAGTTTAAAACACATTATGAACAGTCAGCTAATCCGTGCCAAGAATTAGGTCAAATTCATCAAACGGTAGTAGCATGAGGTTAGCCGGAAAACAGTGGCCCCTAATCATTAAAGGACAGTTTCTACACACTTTGTCAACTATTACATGTTTGCCTAACGGGTTGGAGACTTACCACAAATTTAGTAGACTCCACTAGCATTTTCGTACTAGGTACCAATTTCATGCAAATATAAGAGTTGGTAGACCTCGGGTCGATCAAAGCAACTACGGATATATCATAGATAGAAAAGGTACTCATAATCACATCGGGAGACGCGACATCTTTGCGGGCACGAATGGCGTATGACCTTGCAGGCGCTCTGCCCTCAGACCTCATAGTAAAATCTTTTGGTGTACCTCTACTGCCAGCCCCACTCCCAGGGTTCTTTTGTGGTCTACCTGTGACAGCCCAAAGTTGACCCTAGTCGGGAAGTGGTTTCGGGACCGCTAAACCGAGTCACCGAAATGTTTGAATGTGATACTTATTGTGTAGAATATGTAATTATGAATGTGTGAAAATTTCAAGCTTCAATTGGGTTGATTTCATGTGAATTTAGTCAATAGGACTTATGTGAGAAAATTCTAAAATGTGATAGGTCAATGTGTGAGGACCTACTAGTGCATGTGGACAAAGGGGGGGACTTGCATGTCAAATTTCCCCCCTAATGAGTAGTGGCCGGCCATGACAAGGAAGGATGGGCAAAACATGTCATGAAACATGTTTTGTTAGTGGAAGAATAAATAAGGAGTATGGGTAATAAAGAAATGGAAAACAAAAGAAAAAAAAATGTGTGTGTGGTGTTTGTCCCCCATTGCCGTGAGCTCAAGAGAAGAAAGGAGAAAAGTTTGTGTTCATCCTTTCTCACCTCCATTTTAGCCTAAATTAGAAAGAAAAACAAAGAAAAAAATTTCTCATCCTTTGGTTCATCCTTGGCCAAAAATTTTAAGGAGGAAAGAAGAAGAAAGGTGAAGAGATTCGGCCATGCATGTAGCTAGGCCAAGCTCAAGAGCAAAGGGGAAATAAAACCGATAAAGGGAAGGAAAAAGTGGTTGAATAGCTAGCGGAATCGTTCGACAACACCCGAGGTAAGTTCTTGAGTAAGAGATCTTAAATTTCGATGTGATTAAATCATGCTCTATGTGTGGCTATTGAGCCGAATGTGCAAGGACAATATGTGCCTTGTGTTTGAGTTTCGTAAACGAAAATGAAATATGAATGTGCTATGAATTATTGTTAGATGTGCATGATTAATTGAATGCTGTCCGGGCTAAGTCCCGAAGGCTTTGTGCTAAGTGAATATATCCGGATTAAGATCCGAAGGCCTTTGTGCGAGATACTAAATCCGGGTTAAGTCCCGAAGGCATTCGTGCGAGTTATTAAATCCGGGTTAAGTCCCGAAGGCATTCGTGCGAGTTATTAAATCCGGGTTAAGTCCCGAAGGCATTCGTGCGAGTTGTTAAATCCGGGTTAAGTCCCGAAGGCATTCGTGCGAGTTGTTAAATCCGGGTTATGTCCCGAAGGCATTGTGTGAGTTACTAAAACCGGGCTATGTCCCGAAGGCATTTGAACGAGGAGCTATATCCGGTTAAATCCCGAAGGTACGTGATTTGGTAATGAATGAGCTTGCTGTAAAATTCCAGCGAATACTCGAAAAACATCCCAATATGGGGATATGTTACGTATGTGTTGAATTTAATCGAGCCCTTACAATAAATGTTCGCTCAGTTGATAAACGAGCTACCGGCCTTCGGCCAAGTTAGTTTATTGTGTATGTACATAAGGGTTATTAATGTTGTGAAGCAAGTTTGATATCGGTAAATTGCGTATTATGAAATATTCCGTTTAGCTAAATGTGTGCTATTCTTTGTGCATGCTGGAATTCCTTGCTCAAACTTACTAAGCATAAATTGCTTACTCGTTACATTGCTCCTCTGTTTTATAGATTTTTGGTTCTCCAGCTATCGGACTCGGGATCTTGAAGTCGAAGTCGCCCACACTATCAAAGGCTCTTTTGGGTACTATTTTGGTTGAATTTTGATATGGCATGTATAGGACTACCCATTGTTGTCTTTCGAGTACTTTATGAAATGTATAAGTGTACAGCCATGCGAAAATGGCTTGTAGAAGTGGAGTATGGCATTAGACCATTCGTATTTATGAATGTATAGATGGTTTCATGATGTAACTATGTTGGAATGGAAGTGTTGAGCAAATGATCAGCCACTAGAATGGCTAAGTATGATCATATGTGGGCTTATGTATGACAAGGCCCTAGTTGGTCCATGAAACCCCAAATTAGGTAAGGTTCACTTTGAAAACAGAAGCTGATAGCAGCAGTGGTGTGGATTGGAAAAATCACAAGAATTCGTAGGAGTGGAATTAAATAGTGAATAAATTATGTAATCGAACCTTGATGAATCTACTTTCATATGGAAGTAACGAAACAATTATAGGAACAGTACAGAAAGAGATATTCGGGTTCTTGTGTAACAGGGCCAGAACAGTTTCTGGATTCACTGTTCCGCCTTTGGAAATTCACTATAAATTGACCAGAGATAATTAGGGGTCATACCATATATGTATGGATTCCTCTCTGAGTCTAGTTTCCATAGAAACAAACGGCATCAGTATTGAAGCTCTGTGCAGAGAGATATCCCAGTCGTAATGGGAAAAGGTCAGTGTAGTCGACCCCTGTAACATGGGAGACTTTGACTAATAAACTGTACTAATTGGCCCGACCAAAAATTCTAGAAAAAAATCCATAGGTGGGGACATGAGTCTAGTTTCAGGGAAAAATTACAAAACTGATTTTTGAGTTGTGAAACTCAAGATATGATTTTTGAAGCGACTAGTACTCAGACTGGGCAGTGTCTGGAAAAATTTTTCAAAGTTTGTTAACATCTCGTGTCCGACTCCGGTGTCGGTCTCGGGTTCGGGGTGTTACATTTTATTGGTATCAGAGCTACGGTTTAGTCGATTCTAGGACTACCGTAATGTTTTGGGTCTAGCTATACATGCCATTTTATGTGATTACTTGATAGTGTGGTGATTTCCGACAATTGTAAATGTGTTTATTTATAGTAATGGATCCCGATCGTGACCGAGAGGTAGCTGATGATCTTGAGAGTGTAGCGCCTGCTCCCGTACAAGGGACAGTGCCGGCAAACTCTCAACCTAATGCTAGTAATCAGAATGATGAAGCTAGACAAGCATTCTATAGCGTGATGAATGATTGGTTTAACCAATACATTCGAACTAATATGGCTGTTCCACAACCTCCATTCCCGAACAAATACTACCCCCGCACCTACAATACCGCCGGTAACGGACCAAATAAGGTCACATAAGCCCCAGTTGACAGAATCCGAAAACATGGGGCTACTGAATTTAAGGCTATGGATAGCGATGATGCCGAGCAAGCTGAATTTTGGCTGGACAACACTATCCGGGTACTCGATGAGCTATCTTGTACACCCGATGAATGCCTAAAGTGTGCTATCTCCTTGCTACGTGATTCTGCCTACTATTGGTGGAGTACTCTGACTTCTATTGTGCCCCGAGAGCAAGTAACTTGGGAGTTTTTCCAAACTGAGTTTCGGAAAAAGTATATCAGTCAGAGATTTGTTGATCAAAAATGGAAGGAATTTCTTGAGCTTAAGCAAGGCTCCATGTCGGTTACTGATTACGAGCGAAAATTTGTTAGACTTAGCAAATACGCTCGGGAATGTGTTTCGTCCGAAGCTGTTATGTGTAAACGCTTCGAGGATGGGCTGAATGAAGATATAAAAATGTTCGTTGGCGTTCTTGAAATACAAGAGTTCGTGGTACTTGTTGAACGAGCTTGTAAAGCCGAAGAGCTTAGAAAAGAAAAGCAAAGAGTTGATGAGGGAACTGGAGAGTTTCGTAAAACATCCTCAGGGAGGTCTCTTCAACAGACATCGAAGAGATTTCGAGATGATGCAGGCCAGTTTAGAGGCACTTCGGGCCTTTTTGGACGAGATCGTGATCGACCCCCTGTGGGTACACGAGGCACTTCGGTCGCCAGTGTTGGGAATGAACGTCGAGACAGGACGAAATGCCGATATTGCGGTAAATGGCATTCGGGGAGTTGTAGATTTCCTGACCGCTCCTGTTACAAATGCGGATCAGTGGACCACTTCATTAAAGATTGCCCGAGGTTGTCGGGACAGAATGCAAATCAGAGTGGGAGACCGGGTGCTACCACTACTCGAGGTAGACCATCTGGAAATATGGGCAATGCTGGTGGTGGTCAGAGAGGATCTAGAGATGATATAACCAGATCCGAAGCCCGTGCGCCTGCTAGAGCTTATGCTATACGTGCCCGCGAGGATGCTTCTTCGCCTGATGTTATTACCGGTACATTCACCCTCTTTGATACTAATGTAATTGCTTTGATTGACCCCGGTTCTACCCATTCTTACATATGTGAAACCTTAGCATCCAGTAAGACTTTATCTATTGAGTCTACTGAGTTTGTAATTCGGGTGTCAAATCCCTTGGGTCGTTACGTGCTTGTCGACAAAGTGTGTAAGAAATGTCCCCTGGAAAATTCGAGGTTCCTATTTTCCAGCGGACTTGATGCTTTTGCCGTTTGATGAATTTGATGTTATCCTTGGGTTGGATTGGTTGACTGCGCATGATGCGATTGTGAACTGCAAGAGCAAGACTATTGATTTGAGGTGCGCAAATAACGAAGTAGTCCGAATTGAGTCTGCGGACTTGGAGGGGATGCCAGCTGTAATATCAGCAATGTTGGCACAGAAATATGTAAGAAAAGGGTGCGAAGCATACCTTGCATATGTGCTTGATGACAAAGAATTAGAAAAGAAACCCGAATCTGTGCCGGTGGTTTGTGAATACCCGGATGTTTTTCCGGAAGAATTACCGGGTTTACCACATGTTCGGGAGGTAGAGTTTGGTATTGAGCTTGTACCTGGGACTACGCCGATTTCGATAGCTCCGTATCGTATGGCACCAACCGAGTTAAAGGAGTTGAAAGCTCAGTTGCCAGAACTGACGGAGAGAGGTTTCGCTCGACCAAGTTTCTCACCTTGGGGTGCACCAGTATTGTTCGTGAAAAAGAAGGACGGAACCATGAGGTTGTGCATTGACTATCGTCAGCTGAATAAAGTGACGATAAAGAACAAATATCCGTTGCCGCGCATCGATGATTTGTTCGACCAACTGAAGGGAGCCTCAGTGTTCTCAAAAATAGATTTGAGATCGGGCTATTATCAGTTGCGAATTCGAGATCCAGATATTCCCAAAACTGCCTTCAGAACGAGATATGGTCACTACGAATTCTTAGTGATGCCGTTTGGGCTCACTAATGCCCCTGCGGTATTTATGGATTTGATGAATCGGATCTTCAGACCGTATTCGGATCAGTTCGTAGTTGTGTTCATTGATGACATTTTGGTCTATTCAAGAGATGAGACCGAACATGCTGAGCATCTGAGGCTAGTGCTGCAAATTTTGCGGGATAAGCAGTTATATGCTAAGTTCAGTAAGTGTGAGTTCTGGTTAAGAGAGGTTAGTTTCTTGGGTCATGTGGTATCCGCGTCGGGTATTCGAGTTGACCCGAACAAAATTTCAGCCATACTTGACTGGAAACCTCCGAGAAATATTACTGAAGTTCGGAGCTTTTTGGGGCTCGCCGGTTATTACCGACGATTTGTGAAAGGTTTCTCAATGATAGCCACACCAATGACGAAGCTACTTCAAAAGGATGTTAAGTTCGAGTGGACGGAGAAATGTCAGAAAAGTTTCAACCAACTGAAAACTCATTTGACTGAAGCTCCAATTTTGGTGCAACCCGAATCAGGTAAAGAGTTTGTCATTTATAGTGACGCATCCCTACTTGGGTTGGGTCGCGTATTGATGCAAGAAGGTCGAGTCGTGGCCTATGCGTCGAGACAATTGAAGCCACACGAGAGGAATTATCCGACCCATGATCTCGAACTAGCTGCCATCGTGTTTGCTTTAAAAATATGGCGACATTATCTGTTTGGTGAGAAGTGCCATGTATTTTCGGATCACAAAAGTCTCAAATATTTGATGACTCAACTAGACTTGAATCTGCAACAAAGACGTTGGCTTGAGTTGTTGAAAGATTATGAGCTTGTCATTGATTACCACCCGGGAAAGGCTAACGTGGTTGCGGACGCCTTAAGCCGGAAGTCATTGTTTGCTTTACGAGCGATGAACGTGCATTTGTCTGTTTTACCAGACAGTGTGTTAGTAGCTGAATTAAAAGCTAAACCATTATTGACTCACCAAATTCGTGAAGCTCAGAAAGTCGATGATGAATTGGTTGCAAAACGGTCTAAGTGTTTTCCGAACGAGGAATCGGAGTTTCAAATTGATGATGATGATTGTTTGAGGTTCAGAAATCATTTGTGTGTTCCAAGGAATTCGGAACTCATTTCGATGATTCTGAACGAAGCCCATTGTAGCCGAATGTCAATTCACCCGGGGAGTACGAAAATGTACAACGATTTGAAACGTCAATTTTGGTGGCATGGTATGAAACGGGACATCTCTGACTTTGTTTCGAGATGTTTAATATGTCAACAAGTGAACGCGGAACATCAAGTGTCTTCAGGATTACTCCAGCCGATCATGATACCCGAGTGGAAATGGGATCGAGTCACAATGGACTTTGTGTCCGGACTGCCTTTGTCAGCAGTAAGAAGGATGCGATATGGGTTATTGTTGATAGACTGACTAAGTCGGCTCATTTCATCCCCGTACGTACGGATTTTTCATTGGATAAACTAGCTGAATTGTACGTTTATCAAATTGTGAGATTACACGGGGTACCTGTTTCTATCGTGTCGGATAGAGATCCGAGATTCACCTCACGATTTTGGAAGAAATTGCAAGAAGCTCTGGGTACCAAGTTGCATTTTAGCACTGCTTTTCACCCCCAAACCGATGGTCAATCCGAGCAGATAATTCAGATACTTGAGGATATGTTGAGATGTTGCATCCTCGAGTTCAGTAGTTCATGGGAACGGTATTTACCTTTGATTGAATTCGCTTACAACAATAGTTTTCAATCAAGTATTAAGATGGCACCTTATGAGGCTTTGTACGGTCGTAAATGCCGTACACCATTGTTTTGGACCGAGCTCGATGAAAGCAAAATTTTCGGAGTTGATTTGATTAGAGATGCTGAACAGAAAGTAAAGGTAATCCGTGAAAGTCTGAAGGTATCCACGGATCGTCAGAAATCGTACGCAGATTTGAAACGAAAAGACATCGAGTATCAGGTGGGAGACAAAGTGTTCCTTAAGGTTTCACCTTGGAAAAAGATACTCAGGTTCGGCCGTAAGGGCAAGTTGAGCCCAAGATTCATTGGGCCGTACGAAATCTCCGAACGAGTTGGTCCGGTTGCGTATAGATTGATTTTGCCCCCGGAGCTTGAAAAGATTCATGATGTCTTTCATGTTTCGATGCTTCGACGCTATCGATCTGATCCATCGCATATAATTAGCCCATCAGAGGTTGAAATTCAAGTCGACATGAGCTATAAAGAAGAACCGATGCGTATCCTAGCTAGTGAAGTGAAGGAGTTGCGAAACAAAAGAGTTCCGCTAGTAAAGGTGTTATGGCTCAAACTCGGGATCGAGGAAGCTACTTGGGAGACCGAGAGCTCGATGAAAGAACGATACCCAAACCTATTTACCGGTAAGATTTTCGGGGACGAAAATTTCTTAAGTGGGGGAGAGTTGTGACAGCCCAAAGTTGACCCTAGTCGGGAAGTGGTTTCGGGACCGCTAAACCGAGTCACCGAAATGTTTGAATGTGATACTTATTGTGTAGAATATGTAATTATGAATGTGTGAAAATTTCAAGCTTCAATTGGGTTGATTTCATGTGAATTTAGTCAATAGGACTTATGTGAGAAAATTCTAAAATGTGATAGGTCAATGTGTGAGGACCTACTAGTGCATGTGGACAAAGGGGGGACTTGCATGTCAAATTTCCCCCCTAATGAGTAGTGGCCGGCCATGACAAGGAAGGATGGGCAAAACATGTCATGAAACATGTTTTGTTAGTGGAAGAATAAAATAAGGAGTATGGGTAATAAAGAAATGGAAAACAAAAGAAAAAAAAATGTGTGTGTGGTGTTTGTCCCCCCATTGCCGTGAGCTCAAGAGAAGAAAGGAGAAAAGTTTGTGTTCATCCTTTCTCACCTCCATTTTAGCCTAAATTAGAAAGAAAAACAAAGAAAAAAATTTCTCATCCTTTGGTTCATCCTTGGCCAAAAATTTTAAGGAGGAAAGAAGAAGAAAGGTGAAGAGATTCGGCCATGCATGTAGCTAGGCCAAGCTCAAGAGCAAAGGGGAAATAAAACCGATAAAGGGAAGGAAAAAGTGGTTGAATAGCTAGCGGAATCGTTCGACAACACCCGAGGTAAGTTCTTGAGTAAGAGATCTTAAATTTCGATGTGATTAAATCATGCTCTATGTGTGGCTATTGAGCCGAATGTGCAAGGACAATATGTGCCTTGTGTTTGAGTTTCGTAAACGAAAATGAAATATGAATGTGCTATGAATTATTGTTAGATGTGCATGATTAATTGAATGCTGTCCGGGCTAAGTCCCGAAGGCTTTGTGCTAAGTGAATATATCCGGATTAAGATCCGAAGGCCTTTGTGCGAGATACTAAATCCGGGTTAAGTCCCGAAGGCATTCGTGCGAGTTATTAAATCCGGGTTAAGTCCCGAAGGCATTCGTGCGAGTTATTAAATCCGGGTTAAGTCCGAAGGCATTCGTGCGAGTTGTTAAATCCGGGTTAAGTCCCGAAGGCATTCGTGCGAGTTGTTAAATCCGGGTTATGTCCCGAAGGCATTGTGTGAGTTACTAAAACCGGGCTATGTCCCGAAGGCATTTGAACGAGGAGCTATATCCGGTTAAATCCCGAAGGTACGTGATTTGGTAATGAATGAGCTTGCTGTAAAATTCCAGCGAATACTCGAAAAACATCCCAATATGGGGATATGTTACGTATGTGTTGAATTTAATCGAGCCCTTACAATAAATGTTCGCTCAGTTGATAAACGAGCTACCGGCCTTCGGCCAAGTTAGTTTATTGTGTATGTACATAAGGGTTATTAATGTTGTGAAGCAAGTTTGATATCGGTAAATTGCGTATTATGAAATATTCCGTTTAGCTAAATGTGTGCTATTCTTTGTGCATGCTGGAATTCCTTGCTCAAACTTACTAAGCATAAATTGCTTACTCGTTACATTGCTCCTCTGTTTTATAGATTTTTGGTTCTCCAGCTATCGGACTCGGGATCTTGAAGTCGAAGTCGCCCACACTATCAAAGGCTCTTTTGGGTACTATTTTGGTTGAATTTTGATATGGCATGTATAGGACTACCCATTGTTGTCTTTCGAGTACTTTATGAAATGTATAAGTGTACAGCCATGCGAAAATGGCTTGTAGAAGTGGAGTATGGCATTAGACCATTCGTATTTATGAATGTATAGATGGTTTCATGATGTAACTATGTTGGAATGGAAGTGTTGAGCAAATGATCAGCCACTAGAATGGCTAAGTATGATCATATGTGGGCTTATGTATGACAAGGCCCTAGTTGGTCCATGAAACCCCAAATTAGGTAAGGTTCACTTTGAAAACAGAAGCTGATAGCAGCAGTGGTGTGGATTGGAAAAATCACAAGAATTCGTAGGAGTGGAATTAAATAGTGAATAAATTATGTAATCGAACCTTGATGAATCTACTTTCATATGGAAGTAACGAAACAATTATAGGAACAGTACAGAAAGAGATATTCGGGTTCTTGTGTAACAGGGCCAGAACAGTTTCTGGATTCACTGTTCCGCCTTTGGAAATTCACTATAAATTGACCAGAGATAATTAGGGGTCATACCATATATGTATGGATTCCTCTCTGAGTCTAGTTTCCATAGAAACAAACGGCATCAGTATTGAAGCTCTGTGCAGAGAGATATCCCAGTCGTAATGGGAAAAGGTCAGTGTAGTCGACCCCTGTAACATGGGAGACTTTGACTAATAAACTGTACTAATTGGCCCGACCAAAAATTCTAGAAAAAAATCCATAGGTGGGGACATGAGTCTAGTTTCAGGGAAAAATTACAAAACTGATTTTTGAGTTGTGAAACTCAAGATATGATTTTTCAAGCGACTAGTACTCAGACTGGGCAGTGTCTGGAAAAATTTTTCAAAGTTTGTTAACATCTCGTGTCCGACTCCGGTGTCGGTCTCGGGTTCGGGGTGTTACACTACCCCTCGAGAGAGCATTACTCGCTCTCACATCTTCCTTTTTGTCTTTCTCCTCTATCTCAGGATAGTTTCGAATAAAGTGGTCTAGTGAACCACACTTGAAGTAGCCTTTATCATTACGTCGGCACTCACTGAAGTGTCGTCTACCACACTGCGAACACTCCGGTCTATTCGGTCGAGCACTACCAACGCTCGCAATGGAAGTGGTCTAAGCTTTAGACGCCGCATACTGCTTATTCTTATTTCTGCTCGAGAATCCTGCCGACGCATTTGTTCGAGTAAGAAACTCCCTCAATTTCTTGGATGAGGTCTGAAATGATCTTTCCATTTTTCTTTTCTTTGAGTCACGTGACTCACTGTCAGCTCTCCTCTTCCCTTTGGCTAATTCTTCAGCCTTACATGCCCTCTCAACAAGTACTACAAATTTTCTTAACTCCAAAATAACAACCAACAATTGGATGTCTTTGTTCAGACCATCCTCAAACCTCTTACACATAGTGGCTTTAGGAGATACGCACTCCCTAGCGTATTTTCTAAGTCTCATGAACTCACGCTCATACTCTATTACCGTCATTCGGCCTTGCTTCAATTCTAGAAATTCTTTCCTCTTCTGGTCTATAAACCTCTGACTGATATAGTTCTTTCAGAATTCTTCCTATAAAAACTCCCATGTAATCCTTTCCTTTGGTACAACTGACACAAGGGTGTTCCACCATTGTTAGGCCGAGTCTCGCAGGAGTGACACAACACACTTCATGCACTCCTCAAAGTTGCAAGACAATTTATCGAATACCCTAATGGTATTTTCCAACCAGAACTCTGCTATTTCTGGGTCATCATCAATTTTAGCCCGAAATTCCTCTGCCCCGTGCTTAAGAATTCTATCTACTGGAGGTTTTTCTCTCCTAACCACTTCTACTCCTTGAGGAGCCATATGAGCAGGCTGAGGATTCGGATGAGGTGGGGGAGGCGGAGTGTTTGGATTTGCATGAACGAACTTCGAGTACCAAGCATCCATCATATGAAGGTAGGCTTATCTAACCCTTTCTCCCTGACTCAATGTCACGGGCCCACTTTCGACTAGCGCGGTCCCTTTAGCGGGAGCTGACGCATTACTTTTCACATCATCCACCATAGCTCCGTCAGGATCTATTTACTATATGAAAACACAATTTAAATTTCGCAGAAGTCGTCACACTATCACAATATATTTATAGCATTTATAGCTAGACTCGTACTCATGCTACATTAGTCTGAGATTCGACTAAACTATAGCTCTAATACCATTAAATGTACTCGAGTTTGAAGCTGGGATAGGTTACGAGGTGTTACCGGATTTAAACACATACAAACATATACTTCCCAGTTATGAAATTTTGCTCCAAATTAAAACTTTTCATAATACCTTAATGTCCCTACTATGGGTTTACGAGGCCCCAAACACACTTTGGAATTAATTCGAGACTAATCGGTGCACTCTAAAAATTTTTATAAAATTTCAAGTTGATAGAGGCACACGCCCGTACAGAAGGGCGACACACCCTTGTGTCTTCTTAACATGGCTATATTGAAGGCCTGTGTAACTCACACAACCTAAACATATCGGGACATGCCTATGTCCCTAGCCCGTGCGAATTTATTTTTCAATTCAAACCCGTTTTCACATGGCCTAGCACATGCCCGTGTCCTTTACACGGCCATTACATGCTTGTGTCTCACTGGTGTACAAAAACCTTGACATTCTGTTTCTGATGTCATCAACCAATTAAGGGCACACGACTGAGGCACACGCTCGTGAGTTGGGATGTGTCCTCCACACGGCTGAGACCGTGTCTCTGCCTGTGTGTTTACTACTGTAACAGCCCGATTTTGGGGCTAGTCAGAATGGTGATCTCGGGACCATGAATCTGGAGTCAAATGAATTATTTTATTTTTATTTTGATGTGATAGCATGATTTTATGAGTGCATGAAAAGTTTGGTGGAGTAATTTTATCATCTGTGAGCTTAATTGTGAAAAAGGACTAAGTCGCACAAAGTGAAAAAGTCTTGAATTGATAGCTAAAGGTGTCAAATAGATAGAGAATAAGAATTGGGGGTCTTTAAAGGGCAATTAGACCCTAAAATTCTAGCTTGGCCGGCCATAGGGGACATGGATGTTGAAAACTCAACATTAGGTAATTGATGACATATTATGTAATAAACTAATACCCTAAGAGCTTACCTTCATCTTTTTCATTTTTCCTTCCTTCTTGACCGAAAATACCTGAAAATGAAGAGTTTTTGAAGCTTTAAAATTTCAGCTAGGTTATGCTTTTTCAAGTAAGTGATTTTTATGTTCTTTATTAATGATTTTTACATTTTTAAGACCCTAGAGACATAAGCTTTCAAATGAGGGGACTATTTTGCAAAATGGTAGAAAGTATAGGGTTTTACCATGAGAACATATAGGGTGTTTTTTGGAATCTTATGGAAGAATATAAGTTTTGGATATGTTATAAACAACTTTTGTGAAAGGTGTTAGCATGAAAACACCAAAAAGGACTATTTTTGCATAAGTTGTAAAATATATGATAAATGTATAAAATAATGAGAATTTGGGCTGCTTCTAGTTATAAAATACATTTGTATAGGGTTAAATTGCAAGAAAATGTGATGAAAATTGAATTTCGGGCATAGGGGTAAAATGGTCATTTTGTGAAAGTTTAGGGGCAAAATGGTTATTTCGCCCAATTATGAATTTTTGGGTGTTTGGATTGTTATGCTGATGAAATGAATGAATTTTATTAATATAGATCAGGAGAAGACTGATTCGGGTCTTGATCGGGGTATGAACAAAGTTTACGAAGATTGAGCTTGTCTTCACTATTTTGTATCGAGGTAAGTACATATGCAAATAATGTGTTAACGAAATTTATTTTAAAATACCTTGATAATATATATGTTCAATTAGCTTATTGTTGTTATGTATCTAAAGTTTATTTGTTTTCGTGAATGTGTAAATGACATGTTATTTGAGTATATTACGTCGCGAGCAAATGCGATGTTATTCGGTTAAATATGAAATCCAGTTGAACCTTTGATATAACATAGGATACGAATGGGCATGTCATAAAATATTTATGTGGTATGAACTCATGAATGAGTCAGAGTTCATGAGATGATTGTTATAGGTAATGTGGGTCTGAGTACTGGCTTTGTGTACAGACCTGTGAGTGGCTCAATGAGCAAACATTGCATGATAGCCATGGGGTCCGGGTCTTTACTTGATAAAGAGGCTCATGAGTAGCTCAAATGTGAGCGCATCATAGCACGAGGTAGCCCTAACTATTTATATGGCATTTAGATGAAAATTCCCTATTTTTCCATATATATTCTGAGCGTTCAACGGGTAATGCGAAGATTTAGTTGGTGAAAAATTTGATGAGGTACGTAGACTGAACTCATGGATAAGGTCTGAATATGTGATATGATGTCTTTAAGCATACATGAATGGAAGGAAAAACAATATCGAGAAGTCTAAGTGGTTTACATTTTTTATACATGTCAATTTATCGTTTGACAAATAGGTTTTCTTTAAATTACACTTTATCTGCATGTATGTACTTACTAAGCTCCCATGTTTACCCTCATTTCTTTTCTTTCCTTTTAGTGCTGCTAATCTAGCATCGGAGATCCAGTGACATCAGAAGCTTCGATCACACTATCATTCAAGGCCTTGGTATAGCTAGTTTAATTGTTTTGTTTACTGGCATGTATAGGGACTCGAGTCCTTTGTTTAGCGTTTTATCAAATAGTCATAATGTGTTGGCTCATATGTAATTTGTGATACTCATTTTGTATAGGCCATGGATCTTGGCTAATGCTAATTATTATTCAATGCAATGATGCAAATTTCTAATGGTTATGGCTATTTTGGTTATGCTCATTATGTTGGTATTGAACTTGGTTGATCTTATTTAAATAGGTGTTTGTAAAGGTAGCAAAGAGGCTTGGTAAATAGCGTTATTTTGTCCACATGGGTAGGCACACGGGCGTGTGTTTAGGCCGTGTGTGACCCACGGTCCGCCACATGGGCGTGTGAATTGGCTGTGTGTCCCCTGTACGTAAAAATTTTAAGTCAGTATGCATGATAGTAAACACACGGGCAGAGACACGGCCGTGTGTCTCAGCCGTGTGAAGGGTACGGCCTAGCACATGGGCGTGTGCCTTGGCCGTGTGGCCCTTAAGGATTGCTGACATCAGAAACAAAATGTCTAGGTTTTTGCACATGGGCTAGGACACAGGTGTGTTATGGTCGTGTGCAAAACACGGGCCAAGGACACGGACGTATGCCAGGCCGTGTGAAAACCTCTGTAGGTATGCATTTAGAATTAATTCCATATGAGTAAAGGATACGGGCATGTCCCTGTTTTGCTTAGGCCGTGTGATCCACACGGGCTAATAGCACGACCGTGTCGAAATGTCACACGAGAGTGTTACCCCTCCCACATGGGTGTGTGCCCCTAGGTTAAGTGTTATTTTCAAGATTTTGTTTAAGGACCTGAATTGATTCTGAATGGGTTCCTATAGATGTTTTAAGCCTCGTAAGTTCTCATTAAGGAGTTTATAAATAGAATTGAAAGGATTTTAAATTTGAATATGTTTTGGTGTTATGAAAATGTTTATATGTAAAAGTTTAAGTTAGGTAACGCCTCATATTTTGACCCGGCATGGGGCACGAGTGTAGGGTGTTACATTTAGTGGTCTCAGAGTTACGATTTAGTTGGTTCTTAGACTAATGTAGCGTGTGTATGAGTCTAGCTATACATACCAGAAATAAATTATAATAGTGTAACGACTCCTGACCTTTTAAATTGTGTTTTCATGTAGTAATGGATCCCGATCGAACTATGGCGGATGACATAGAAAGTAATGCGCTGGCTCCCACCAAAGGGGCGGTGCCATCTGATAATCAACCTCCTACGGTTAGTCAGGAAGGAGGAGAAGGGGCTCGGAAGCCTTTCTCCACATGATGAATGAGTGGTACGAGGAGTTTGTCTGAGTGAACCCGAATGCTCAAGCCCCTCCACCCCCACCTATCCTTCAATCTGTCCCCGTAGTACCCAGGGTATGGACTTTGAGAGGCAGAATAGACCTCTAGTGGATAAGATCCGAAAGCGTGGAGCTGAGAAGTTCCGTGCTAATAAAGATAATGACTTTGAAAGGGAAGAATTCTGGCTTGAGAATATCATCAGGGTATTCGATGAATTATCCTGTACTTCTGAAGAATGTTTGAAGTGTGCCATATCTTTGTTGAGGGACTCGGCATACTACTGGTGGAAGACGTTAGTCTCAGTGGTACCTCAAGAAAGGGTCACATGGGAATTCTTCCAAGAGGAATTCCAGAAGAAATACAGCAGTGAGAGATTTATGGACCAAAAGCGTAAAGAATTTCTTGACTTGAAACAAGGTCGCATGACAGTTACTGAATATGAAAGAGAGTTCGTCCGACTCAGTAAGTACGCTCGGGTGTGTGTATCCTCTGAGGCTAAAATGTGTAGAAGATTCGAAGACGGACTTAATGAGGACATTAGATTGTCAGTGGGTGCCCTTAAGTTGAAAGAGTTTGTAGTACTTGTTGATCGAGCCTGTAAAGCCGAGGAATTAATTAAGGAAAATAAGAAAATCGAAGCGAAAACTAGAGATGCAAGGAAGAGAAATGCGAGCAAATCATTTCCATCACAATCTAAGAAATCCAGAGACGCCTACTCTCGCTCTCATGTATCAACCAGACATTCATACCGAGATCGTATAAAGCAAGATTCAGATTTTAAGTCTCAGGCTACATCAGTGGCCAGCATGGGCAATGTCAAATCTTCTAAACTAGAATGCCAACATTGTGGTCGAAATCATTTCGACAAATGTAGGATGAATGATGGATCTTGTTTTCAGCGTAGTTCTCAAGACCACTTTATCAAAGATTGCCCCAAGATGATTGACAAAGAGAAGTTTCAAGGTACAAGACCAAGCGGCACAAATTCTAAAGGAAGGCTTCAGAAGAATGTTGGAACTGGGGCTAGCAGCAATAATGTGACGAGAGACACCATCATAAGGTCTAAAGCTAGGGCTCTAGCTAAAACCTATGTTATACGTGCATGTGAAGATGCATCATCTCCTGATGTGATCACCGGTACATTTTCTCTCTATGATAATACTGTTATTGCTTTGATTGACCCTGGTTCTACTCATTCATATGTGTGTATGAAGTTGGTGTCTAACACGAATATGCCTGTTAAGTCCATGGAGTTTATGATTAAAGTGTCGAACCTATTAGGCAAACATGTGATAGTCGATAAGGTATGTAAGAAATGTCCTTTGGTAGATAAAGGTCATTGCTTTTCGGCCGATTTGATGCTGTTACCATTTGATGAATTTAATGTCATTTTAGGTATGGACTAGTTGACATTCCATGATGCTGTAGTAAATTGTTGATATAAGGCTATTAAATTGAAATGCGAAAACGGTGAAACCCTTTGGGTTGAATCAGGTGAACTAAGGAACTTGCCTATTGTGATATTTTTGATGTCGGCCCAGAAATTTTTGAGGAAAGGATGTGAAGCTTATTTCGCTTTTGTAATGAATAAAAAGGAATCAGAATTAAAGGTTGAGTCAGTGCCGGTTGTAAGTGAATATGTGGATGTATTCCCAGAAGAATTGCCTGGGTTACCCCCTATTAGAGAAGTTAAATTTGGCATAGAGCTAATACTAGGGACTACGCCTATTTTGATTGCTCCGTATCAGATGACCCCAATTGAGCTGAAAGAACTAAAGTCATAGTTGTAAGAATTGACCAACAATGGCTTCGTGAGACCAAGCTTTTCACCGTGGGGTGCTCCGGTATTATTTGTGAAAAAGAAAGATGGATCTATGAGGTTGTGTATAGATTACCGGCAGTCAAATAAGAGGACGATCAAGAACAAATACCCGTTGCCACGAATTGACGACTTGTTTGACCAACTGAAGGGAGCACCATGGTTTTCTAAGATAGATTTGAGATCTAGCTACTATCAACTACGAGTTAAAAAGGCAGATGAGCCTAAAACCTCTTTTAGGACACGGTATGGTCACTATAAGTTTCTCATCATGCCTTTCGGCTTAACAAATCCCTTGTTGTGTTTATGGATTTAATGAATAGAGTATTTTGGCCATATCTAGATAAGTTTATAGTTGTATTCATCGATGACATCCTATTTACTCTAGAGATAAGGTAGAACATGCTGAACAGTTGAGAACTGTTTTGCAGACTCTGAGAGACAATCAGTTGTATGCTAAATTTGGAAAAAGTGAGTTTTGGCTTCGAGAAGTCAGCTTTTTGGGCCATATTGTCTCGAGTGATAGTATTAAGGTTGATTCCAGGGAGGTTTCTGCTATTGTTGAATGAAAACTGCCAAGTAATGTGACCGAAGTTAGAAGCTTTTTAGGGTTGGTTGGTTATTACAGGCTATTTGTAAAAGAATTCTCTTTGATTGTGACTCCCATGATACGGTTGATGCAAAAAGGAGTTAAGTTTGAATGGTCAAATAAGTGTCAATAGAGTTTTGAGAAGTGAAGATGTCGTTGACTGAGGCTCCAGTGCTAGTACAGTCCGAATCGGGAAAAGAGTTCGTGATTTACAGTGATGCTTCTCTAAATGGGTTAGGATGCGTATTTATGCAAGAAGGCAAAGTTGTAGCTTATGCCTCGAGACAATTGAAACCTCACGAGAAGAACTATCTGACACATGACCTAGAGTTGGCAGCCATAGTGTTTGCTCTGAAAATTTGGCAACATTAATTGTTCGGGGAAATATGTCACGTATACATCGATCATAAAAGTCTTAAGTACCTAATGACCTAGAAGGATTTAAATCTAAGACAATAGAGATGGTTGGAATTATTAAAAGATTATGAGTTGATTATAGATTACCATCCGGGAAAAGCGAACGTGGTTGCCGATGCATTAAGTAGGAAATCATTGTTTGCTTTGAGACCAATGAACGCTCGATTGACCTTGTCAGAGGATGGTTCGGTTCTAGCAGAGTTAAAGGCTAGACCAACATTTCTTCAAGAAATTTGCGAGGCTCAGAAGAGCGACAGTGAACTACTATCCAAGAAAACCTAGTGTGAATCGGATGTTGGATCGGATTTTCAGATTGGTTCCGATGGTTGCTTGAGATTTCGGGAAATGATTTGTGTTCCTAAGGACACTGAGTTGATTCAAAAAAATTTAGGTGAGGCACATAGTGGTTGTCTATCAGCACACCTCGGGAGTACGAAAATGTACAACGATCTAAAGAAAATGTATTGGTGGCCGGGGATGAAAAGAGATATTTCAGAATTCATATGCAAATGCTTAGTATGTCAGCAAGTGAAGGCCGAGCACCAAGTACCTTCGGGTTTACTTCAGCCTATCATGGTCCCAGAGTGGAAGTGGGATTAGATTACTATAGACTTCGTAATAGGTTTGCCGGTAACCCCGAGGAAGAAAGATGTTGTATGGGTTGAGGTTGATCGACTGACAAAGTCAGCTCATTTTATTCCGGTACGCACAGATTACTTACTCGATAATCTAGCAGAGCTATATATTTCTGAAATTGTGAAATTACACAGAGTACCTTTGTCAATCATATCGAATAGAGATCCAAGGTTCACATCACGGTTTTAGAGAAAGCTCCAAGAAACTTTGGGTACAAAGTTGAATTTTAGTACAGCTTTCCACCCACAGACTGATGGCTAATCAAAGAGAGTAATTCAGACCTTAGAAGACATGCTCCGATGTTGTGTATTGGAATTTTAGGGTAGTTAGGAAAAGTTAACAACAACTTGCAATCGAGTTTAAAGATGGTACCTTATGAGGCGTTGTATGGGCATAAGTACCGAACACCTTTATATTGGACCGAGCTTAGAGAAAATTAGATTCACGGGGCCGATTTAGTCAAAGAGACTGAAGAAAAAGTTAAGGTGATTCGTGATTGTTTAAAGGCTGCTTCGGATAGATAGAAATCCTACGCGAATTTGAAACGAAAAGAGATCGAGTTTCAAGTCGGTGATAAGGTATTTCTAAAAGTATCCCCATGGAGGAAGGTTCTTAGATTTGGTAAAAAGGGTAAACTGAGTCTGCGTTTTATCCAACCTTATTAAATGATCGAGAGAGTCAGGCCGGTAGCCTATTGGTTAGCCTTACCATCGAAATTGGAAAAGATCCTTTTCCATGTGTACATGTTACGTCGATATCGCTTCGACCCTTCACATGTGATTTCTCCGACTGAAGTAGAGATTAGATCGAATATGTCTTATGGTGAGGAACCTGTTAAGATCCTAGCTCGAGAAGTCAAGCAACTGAGAAAAAAAAGTGTTCCTTTTGTGAAAGTGTTATGGCAGAGACATGGGGTTGAAGAGGCCACATGGGAACCCGAAGAAATCATGAAAAGCCAATACCCAAACCTTTTTATCGGTAAAATTTCCGAGGACGAAAATCCCTAATAGGGAGAATTGTAACAGCCCAATTTTGAGGCTAGTCAGAATAGTGGTCTTGGGACCACGAATCCGAAGTCGAATGAATTATTTTATTTTTATTTTGATGTGATAGCATGATTTTATAAGTGCATGAAAAGTTTGGTGGAGTAATTTTATCATTTGTGTGCTTAATTGTGAAAAAGGACTAAATCGTATAAAGTGCAAAAATCTTGAATTGATAGCTAAAGGTGTCAAATAGATAGAGAATAAGAATTGGGGGTCTTTAAAGGGGACATGGATGTTGAAAAGTCAACACTAGGTAATTGATGACATATTATGTAATAAAATAATACCCTAAGAGCTTACCTTCATCTTTTTTCATTTTTCCTTCCTACTTGACCAAAAATACCAGCAATGGAAGAGTTTTTGAAGCTTTAAAATTTCATCTAGGATATCCTCTTGCAAGTAAGTGATTTTTATGTTCTTTGTTAATGATTTTTACATTTTTGAGACCCTTGAAACACAAGCTTTCAAATGAGGGGACTATTATGCAAAATGGTAGAAAGTCTAGGGTTTTTCCATGAGAACATATAGGGTGTTTTTTGGAATCTTATGGAAGAATATGAGTTTTGGATATGTTATAAACAACTTTTGTGAAAGGTGTTAGCATGAAAACACCAAAAAAGGCCATTTTTGCATAAGTTGTAAAATAGATGATAAATGTATGAAATATTGAGAATTTGGGCTGCTTCTAGTTATAAAATATATTCAGCTAGGGTTAACTTGCAAGAAAATGTGATGAACATCGAATTTCGGGCATAGGGGTAAAATGGTCATTTTGTGAAAGCCTAGGGGCAAAATGGTCATTTTGCCCAATTATGAATTTTTGGGTGTTTGGATTGTTATGCTGATGAAATGAATGAATTTTATTAATATAGATCAAGAGAAGAATGATTTGGGTTTTGATGGGGGTAAGAACAAAGTTTACGAGGATTGAGCTTGTCTTCACTATTTTGTATCGAGGTAAGTACATATGCAAATAATGTGTTAACGAAATTTATTTTAAAATACCTTGATAGTATATATGTGCAATTGGCTTATTGTTGTTATGTATCTAAAGTTTATTTGTTTCCGTGAATGTGTAAATGACATGTTATTTGAGTATATTACGTCACGAGCAAATGCAATGTTATTCGGTTAAATATGAAATCCCGTTGAACCTTGGTTATAGCATAGGATACGAAGGGGCATGTCATAAAAAAATTATGTGGTATGAACGCATGAGTGAGTCTGAGTTCATGAGATGATTGTTATAGGCAATGTGGATCCGAGTACTGGCTTTGTGCACAAACCCGTGAGTGGCTCAATGAGCGAACGTTGTATAAAAAGTCCTGTGAGTAGCTCAAATGCGAGCGCATCATAGGACGAGGTAGCCCTAACTATTTATATGGCATTTAGATGAAAATTCCCTACTTATCCCTATGTATTCCGAGCGTTCAACGGGTAATGTGAAGATTTAGTTGGTGAAAAATTTGATGAGGTATGTAGACTGAACTCATGGATAAGGCCTGAATCTATGATAAGATGTCTTTAAGCATACATGAATGAAAGGAAAAAACAAAATCGAGAAGTCTAAGTGGTTTGCATCTTTTAGACATGTCAATTTATCATTTGACAAATAGGTTTTCTTTAAATTACACTTTATCTGCATGTATGTACTTACTAAGCTCCCATGCTTACCCTCATTTATTTTCTTTGCTTTTAGTGCCGCCAATCTAGCATCGGGGATCCAATGACATCAGAAGCTTCGATTACACTATCACTCAAGACCTTGGTATAGCTAGTTTAATTGTTTTGTTTACTGGCATGTATAGGGACTCGAGTCTTTTGTTTAGCGTTTTGTCAAGTAACCATAATGTGTTGGCTTATATGTGATTTGTGATACTCATTTTGTATAGGCCATGGATGTTGGCTAATGCTAATTATTATTCAATGAAATGATGTAATTTTCTAATGGTTATGGCTGTTTTGGTTATGCTCATTATGTTGGTATTAAACTAGGTTGATCTTATTGAAATAGGTGTTTGTAAGGGTGGCAAAAAGGCTTGGTAAATAGCCTAATTTTGTCCACACGGGTAGGCACACGGGCGTGTGTCTAGGCCATGTGTGACCCACGGTCCGCCACATGGGCGTGTGAATTGGCCGTGCGTCCCCTGCACGTAAATATTTCAAATCAGTATGCATGATAGTAAACATACGGGTAGAGACACGACCATGTGTCTCAGCCGTGTGAAGGGCATGGCCTAGCACACGGGCGTGTGCCTTGGCCGTGTGGCCCTTAAGGATTGTTTATGTCAGAAACAAAATGTCCAGGTTTTTGCACACGTGCTAGGACACGGGCATGTTATGGCCGTGTGCAAGACACGGGCCAGGGACACTGGCGTGTGCTAGGCTGTGTTAAAACCCCTGTAGGTATGCATTTAGAATTAATTCCATACAGGTAAAGGACACGAGCGTGTCCCTGTTTTGCTTAGGCTGTGTGATCTACACAAGCTAATAGCAAGACCGTGTCGAAATGTCACACGGGCGTGTTACCCCTCCCACACGGGCGTGTGCCCCTGGGTTAAGTGTTATTTTTCATAGTTTGTTTTAGGCCCCGAATTGATTCCGAATGGGTTCCTATAGATGTTTTGAGCCTCGTAAGTTCTCATTAAGGAGTTTATAAATAGAATTGAAAGGGTTTTAAATTTGACTATGTTTTGGTGTTATGAAAATGTTTATATGTAAAAGTTTAAGTTAGGTAACGCCTCATATTCCGACTCGGCGTGGGGCACGGGTGTGGCATGTTACAACTTCCATGCATACTGACTTGTAAAATTGAGGTGCAGGGGAAACACGGCCGGACTACACGCCCGAAGACAGACCGTGTGTCACACACAGCCTAGACACATGCTCATGTGTTTGCCCATGTGGACAAAAATAAGGCTATTTACCAAGCCTTTTTGCCACCCTTACTTGCACCAACCTATACAATATCAACCAAAACCAATCCAAGCATAACACATATAACCAAATCAACCACAACCATGAGAAATTTGCGTCAAATGCATTAAATAATAATCAATATTAGCCAACATGAATGGCCTATACAAAATGAATATCACATCCATCATATGAGCCAACCCTTGTGGCTAAACTAACAAGACACTAAACAAAAGATTCAAGTCCCTATAAATAAAATCAAATGTTAAACTAGGTATGCCAAAGCTTCAGGTGATAGTGTGACCAATGCCTCCAACGTCCCTTGATCCCCGATACTAGCTTGGTGACACTAATGGGAAGGAGAAGGAGTAAGCATAAAGCTTAGTAAGTTACATATAAATAAATAACTACATCAACCATGCATATTATAAATCCTCACAACATTCTTGAGTGAACATGGGTAAATATTACTACATGTTTATATATATCGCAAGTATAAACTAAAGATTTCAATATCATCCCAAGATCATTTTCATCGCTAGAACTTACTCGTGTCATTCATAACTAGACTCAAATCTCATGAGTTTCAAATAAGAACCTGTACCACTCACAACATGATTATATCATTCCATATCATTGTCATAAGCTTTTAAAATAACCGATGCCATGTTCCAAACATGGTCTTACACTGGCTCACATGTCGAGGCTGATGCCATGTCCCAGACATGGTCTTACACTAGCTCTCGTCTCATTGCCGATGCCATGTCCCAGAGATGGTCTTACACTAGCTCTCATAATGTGGCCGATGCCATGTTTCAAACATGGTCTTACACTGGCTCTCATAATGTGGCTGATGCCATGTTCCAAACATTGTCTTACACTAGCGCACATATCAATGCCGATGCCATGTCCTAGACATGGGCTTACACTGGCTCTCACAACATCGCCGATGTCATGTTCCAAACATGGTCTTACACTGGCTCTCATATCGTGGTCGATGCCATGTTCCAAACATGGTCTTACACTGGCACACATATCACCCAAATGTCATGGCATGGATTTCCAATCTATTCCTAGGTTCAACCGGGAATTTACCGCATTAATTTCATCACGCCTTATTCATAATCATATTCAACCATATTATGCAAAATAAATCATTCAACACATAATAATGATAAAGTTACCTTACTTAAGTACAACTTACCTCGATATACAAAAAATAGGCGAGTAGTTGGATTTAGTTTACTTGCTTGGCCTTTCCGTCCTGATTTCATATTTCTTGATCTAAAATGATAAAACTCACTAATTTAATCATCATATTAATCAATACATTTCATAATTCATATTTTGGCAAAATGACCATTTTTCCCTTAGACTTTCACAAATTACTATTTTACCCCTAGGCTCGTAAGTCGATTTTTATCGAATTTTCTCACTAACCAAGACTAGAAAATTCTTTTTATACTAGAATCAGCCCACAATTCCCATTTTCACACATTTACCCCATAATTTATAGCTTATGCAAAATGGTCCTTAGTTAGGTTTTCATGAAAACTACTTCACAAAAGTTGTTTGTTTAACAACCATGATTCATTTTCTTCCATAAAAATGCAGCAAAAAACATGAAAACTCTCATGCCAAAACCCTAGACTTTCAACCATTTTGCAAAATAGTCCTTCCATTAGCTAAATTAAGCTACAAGAGTCCCAAAAGTACAAAAATCAACAAAAATAACCATCAAAATGACTTACATGTAAGGGTTTATTGTGCTGAAAATTTTCAAGCTCCCATGGGGGTTTTTCACTTCAAATTTTCGGTGGAAAAGAAGGAGAAGAAAGATGACCCCTTTTGATTTTTATTTTTTTATTCAATTAGCTAATGTCATCAAATACCAACCCTACTAAAATTTTGACTTTTTGACTCCTCTTGTTTCCATGGCCAGTCGCCCTATTGAAATAGGTCTATTTTCTCTTTAGAGACCCTTAATTATGATTCTTTAGCTATTTAAGACCATTTGTTAGAAAAAAACAAAACTTTTTCCCTTTATGCGATTTAGTCCTTTTTCGCAATTGAGCATGCAATCGCTAAAATTATTTCACCAAAATTTTCATGCACTCATATAATCATGCTACAACACATAAAATAATATTAAAAATAATTTCTCCGACCTCGAGTTAGTGGTTCCAAAACCACTGTTCCGATTAGGCCCAAAATCGGGTTGTTACATAAATAATATATTTATACATTATCACTTAATTTTGAAATTCAAATAATAATCTCAATGGCTAACTAATTGGGTTTTTTAAACATTAACATTATATAATTCAAGTTTTTCCTTGTTTTGGTTTGGATATTAAATATTAGCTTAGAAGTCAATTTATATTAAAAAGAGAGTAATTTATAAGAATTGTTCTTAAACTTTGTTTAAAATTATATTTCAGTCATCAACTTTCAAAAGTTGCATAATAGTCGCTAATGGTATTAAATTGTTGCATTTTTATCACTAGACTGTTAACCTCCATTAAAAAAAAGTAATGTTGCACCTTGATTCAAAAGGTTAATAGTTAATCTGGTCCCTAAACTATAATTAAAAAATTATTTTGATATTTTAAAATTTTCTTAACAATAATTGTTAAAAAAATCTTAAAATAAATTATAAAATCATATAAAAAATCAATTGCAACAAAGAAAAACCAAGAATTTTGCAACTAATTTTTATATCCAATCTCATCAAAAATTAGTCTTTGAATCTTCACAAGAAAAAAAACACTAAATACACATTCATTTTCATCCTACTCGTTTTTGTCATTTGCTTTGTTGTTTTACACATTCTTTATTTTCATCTTTCTTTACCTTTTTTTCTCCTTTTTCATGCATATCGACACTAGCTCCACTCTTCCTAAATTATTAAAAATAATATATATTTATTTATTTATAGCTGAAAGTAAAATATTAACTTGAAATTTGATAAAAGAAATAGTGGGTTTGGAGAAGAAAAAGAGCACTTTGTATTATAAAATTTTCCAAAATTGAAAGTTACTCAAAAACCTAATTAATCTAGTAAATAGAGTTACAAGAAAGAAATGACGGGTATAGAATAAAAAACTAGGGTACTTTGTATTATAAATTAAAAGAAAAAATTCTCAAATTTCAAAAAATTGAAACTTACCAAAAACTGAAACAATATTTTTCTCAAATAAATCTCAAATATTTTGCTCTTCTCTCTTGTCCTCTGCATTCTTAATATTTTCTCATTTATTTCTTTTCATAATAATCAGGAAAATCCTACAGATAGGCCATTGATGGTAGAAAATTTTACTATTGTTAAGAATGAAAGCAATGTTGTAAGACTAGATTTTGCTTCAAGTCAAGATTTTACTTTGAGTTATAAATAAAACACATATACATTATTAATGGTTTGGGAGGAGTGGATCCAACACCGATCTACATGAAAAAAGAGGGAAAAAAAGATAAAAATGAAGAGAGCATAAAAAAACAAAGCAAATGAAAAAATGAGTAAGATCAAAGTGAATGGTGTTGTAAATCCATTAATAAATTGATGTCCATAACCCCTACAAATTTATCCTATTGTAATCCCTAAAGAATGTGTAAATTCGTTATCTTGTAAGCTCTAAATTATTTATAGGGTACCTTAATGTTGGTCCTTAATGCTTTGTAACTTATGGTACTTGAAGCCTTATAAATAGAGGGCATGTGCAAGTTTATTGCATCTCTAAGTAAAAATTGAATCATCATTTCATTTCTTTATCTTTCTTTCTCTCTTTATCTTTGTATTCTTCTTTTAGTTTTATAATACATTATTAGCACAAGCCTTTACAAGTTCATAGTGAAGTTCATGTCATTGCAACTATATATAACTTTCCAATAAAACTCCTGTTGAACTATATACAACATACATATGATTGTTTTAATTTGTTCATTATATTTCTATAAAAAGAGAAATATTCAAAGCATACAAATCAATTTTACATAAGTATTATAATGATAATTATATATACATTTTTTTAAGGTTACTAAAAGAAATTTCAATTATTTCAATTTGTCTTAAGTTATTGTTATGACTATTCCTCTCTATGCCAATATTTGACATACATATTATTATTCTGCAAATTTGGTATATATATTTGGGTTGTTTTACTATTGAGACTGCTTATTATTTTACTATTTTTTAGTGAGTATAATATCAAATCTTGTCAAACTTGATTTTGTGGCCCTAGACATCTCAAGCAAGAATTATTTGTCATGGGTGCTAGATGTTGAAATATCTACATCAATATAAGGCAAAAGTAATGATTTTCATCCGTCATCATCTACATGAAGGATTAAAAGTGAAATATCTCATTGTAAAAGACTCTTTTGAGTTGTGGAATAATCTAAAAGAACGATTTGACCATCAGAAAATGATGATACTCCCTAAAACTCGTTATGATTGGATGCACTTATGGTTGCAGGATTTTAATATTGTAAGTGAATACAATTTGGAACTTTTTAAAATTAGTTCTCAACTAAAATTATGTGGAGAAAACATAGATGAGAATTGGTTAGAGAAAACATTTTCAACATTTCATGCTACTAATATGCTATTGCAGCAGTAGTACTGTAACGCCCCAAACTCGCCCAATTAGGTTTAACCCAAATACGGCGTGCCACATTAGCCATTGAAGTGGCTCTCCGTTAGCTCCTAACTTAACCTCCAACACACCACTTACTTACAGCATGAAATATGCCAAGTTATTACACAATAGAAAAATGTACTTATAAATTGTATATAAAACATACGAGCTTACAAAACAAATAAATGAATGGTTCACCTGTCAAACTGTAGAAAGACTTAAGGGTATGCAAACATCAAATAACCGTATAGCAACATTCAATATAAGTTCACAACACATAAAGTATGAGTTCGTGCAAAAGCATAAGTTCGCATACAATAGTATAGGTTTACTAAATATCATAGTTCGTAATACTAAAGTTTGCAATATACAATATGGTTTCATTAACAAACAAACTTCGGAAACAAATGAATTATGCATGCAAGGGGTTTTATTCTTTAGTAGGGTTTTGCATAAGTAGAAAGACTATCTCTATCAAGGGTACGCATGTAATTTTTGAGGTCGTAGAAAAAAAAGTAGTTAATAAATTTGACTTGTATATCATGACAAGATGAAATACACGTAACACTTATGCATGAATAAACATCAAACTTTATTCATAATAAAGGATAATAAAATGTTTTAAGAAATGGTTCGCAAAGATAAACTTAAACTTTAAAAAAATTATTTAATAACAGAATCAACTTATAATAAATCTAAACCCATATTAAGTAACAAACCCTGTAACACCCCTTACCTGCCCGAGATCGGGATAAGGTACGAGGCATTACCGTACACAACCATGAACATTTCAGGAAGAACGGTATATAAAATTTCATTCCAATTTAAAACCAATATAACAAAATCATATTGTCCCTATTATTGGCCTACAAGGTCTAAAACATGCGTTAAAAGCAGTCTGAGACTAAACCAAGGACTTAAGAAAATTTTATAAAAATTTTCATGTTTAAGCCTCACACGCCTGTGTGCTTGGGACATGACCGTGTCCTGTACCCGTGTGGAATTATTTTTCATTTCAAACTTATAAGGGTTTTCACACGGCCGGGCACAAGCTCGTGCCCCTAGCTTGTGTCCCTTACATGTCCACAACACGCTCGTGTCACAGCCCGTGTGCAAAAACCTGGACATTCTGTTTATGATGTCATCATTCATTTAGGAGCACATGGCCAAGGCACACGCCCGTGGCTAGATGCTGTGTCCTCCACACGGCTGAGACACACGGTCGTGGCTCTACCCGTGTGTTTACTACCATGCATACTGCCCTAAAATTCTAGGTGCAGGGGAAACACGGCAGTACAACACGCTCATGGGGTCTGACTGTGTGTCACACACGACCAGGACACATGCCCGTGTGTCTAACTGTGTGGACCTTTTTGGAGGCTATTTTCCAAGCTTTTGGCCACCCTCAAACATCCATACACACTAATATACTTCTTGGACATTTATCGTGGTATAAATGTACACTTTAAACCTTCTTGGCCAAGGTCATACATGTTATTTCATGTCCCTTTTTAACCTATATTAATATTACCTCTTTGTGTTAGGGTTAACATTTCAAAAATCCCATTTTATCCTTGGCCTATTTATAACCCATGCCAATTATGACATAAACCATTTCCAAATGATTTGGCCACATTACACACGTCCATTCATGGTATATCGCATCAACCATCACATGAAACATTCAAGCATAAACATTCACAATTAGTAGGTTTACAACCTACATCAATATGAGCCATATCTCATGGCCATATACAAAATGAATAAGCATATCATTTAAGCCTTTACTTTGGCTAGCCAAATGACACATATAACAAAAATGACCAAGAATCCTATACATGCCAGTATAACAAAATAAAAGTTTCTATATACCAAAGCAAGGCAAGTTGATAGTGTGATCGGAGCTCCAACTATCTTCCAATCTTTATGAGTCCGAGAGCTCTGTAAAACAAGGGAAAAGAGAGGGGGTAAGCATTAACATGCTTAGTAAGTTCGGATAACTAGAAGGTAAACTTACCAGTTGTTTAGCATACAACCATATTAGATATTCACTCCAACAAGTATAATATAATTTCCCTATCACATACACTCGAACATCAAGTTAGTCTCATGTCAATACATTATAGCATTAATCTTACATGAGCTCATCAATTTAGGAAATTTCATTCTCATTTCTCATTTTAACCCCGTTGAATTTCTCAGAATCTCGATGGATATCCCATTTACAGTCATTTCATGCAAGTGGTCATTTTAAGTACGCACTCCCGTGAACCTCGCTCTTACGACGGGATTACCAGTCCAGGCTAAATCCCCTACAACGACATATACTCCTATGAGCTCGGATCTGAATTACCAGTCCAGGCTAAATTCAGATCCTAATCAGATTACCCGTCCGGGCTAAATCTATTTCAGCACACCTATTCTTCGGGAGGCTAGATCACTTTAGGATCACCTGTCTGGGCTAGATTCTTTCTACCATCAATTCATTTCCGAAAAAATCCATCAGATATCCTTGTTCTTCAACAGAGACAATTTATCAACTTTTCATTAACATAATATTTTTCATACATTATCTCACAACGAATAGCAATATTATAACTCATACATAAATATACATGTTTAATGTATTTAAATAGTCTACATTTGAGTTACACGAACTTACCTGGTAATCATTTCGGGTTCAAATTTCTGTTGCTCTGAAACCTTTTGTTTTCCTCGATTGACCTCCGAGATTGGTCTCTCGGGGTCTATATAAGCAACAATAGATTTTTAATACCTCACATTATTCATTTTCAGGATAAAACTCAACCCTGTACAAAATGACCATTTTGCACCTAACCTTTTACAACATTTACAAATTAGTCCCTAGGCTCGTATAATGAAATGCATGTAATTTTCTTGGTTACCCAAGCCCAGCCGAATATTTTTCATACTTATAGCAGCCAACATTTTCCTTCATTTCACATTTTTCTACCCATTTTTACGACTTTTACAAAATGGTCTTTTAAGCCATTTTCCATGAAAATCTACTTAGTAAAAGTTGTTTAGTATCCTTTAAGCTCTCCTACTCCTCCATAAATCATCAAAACATAAGCATCTCATGCATGGGTAAATTTCTAACCATGAAACCTAGCTTAAAATATGGGTAGAAATAGATAGAGCGTGTTACGAGGATCTCAGAAATACGAAGAACATGAAAAACAGGGCTAGAGAGTACTTACTATTGAGCTTGAAAATGTTGAAACCCTAGCTATGGAGAACATACAAATTTTGGCTGCTATGGGGAAGAAGATGGCTGATTTTAGCTTTCATTTTCCCTTTTTATTAATTTTATTACTAAATGACCAAAATGCCCCTCCATACTAAACTTTTAAAATTTTCCATGCATGCCCATTTTTGTCCAAAAACTTAGAAATTGGGAAACTTACTATTTAAGACCTCCTAATTAATAATCCAAAGCAATTTCATGTAAATTGCTTCTAGAACCCAAGTTTTGCAATTTATTCAATTTGGTCCCTAATTTCCAATTGGACACCTTATACTTGGGATTTCTTCATGAAACTTTAACACATGCTTATTTTCATATCCTAGGCTTCATAATAATCATAAAATAATTATTTTAATGTCAGATTTGTCATCTCAAAACTACTATTTTGACTTGGCCCAATTTCGAGATGTTACAAACCCCATCGTACAATCCCCTGTAACATCCTGACTTAGGGCCTAGTCGGAACAGTGGTTTCAAGACCACAAATCTAAAGTAGAAATAATTATTTTATGATTATTGTGAGGTCTAGGATGTGAATGCATGCTTGTGTGAAAATTTCATGAAGAAATTCTATGCCTAAGATGCCCAATTTATTTTTAGGGACTAAATTGAATAAGTTACAAAACTTGAGTTCTAGAAGCTTTTAACATAGATTGAGTTGAATTATTAGTTTGAGGACCTTAAATAGTAATTTGACCAAGTTCTAAAATTTTGGACAAAAATGAGCATGCATGGATAAAAATTCAAAGTTTAGTAAAAAGGGCATTTTGGTCATTTTGTTAATTAACGAATAAAAAGGGAAAATGAAGTAAAAATCTTGTTCATCTTCTCCATCAAGTGCCGAAAATTTGAGAGGCCATAGCTAGGGTTTTTCTTCAACTTTCAAGCTTGATTGTAAGTATGTCCTAGCCCCGTTTTTAATGTTCTTTATGTTTTTGAGGTCCTTAAAGCATGATTTAGCTATTTCTACCGTCATTTTGAGCTAGGGTTCATGTTCAAAAACTTATCCATCTGTGGCATGCTTTTAATTTGGTGTTTAATGGATGAATATGAAAGTTTGATGTATGATAAACATCTTTTGCTAAGTGGTTTTTCATGAAAACACCTAAAATGGACTTGTTTCTAAAAAGGTGTAAAATGAGTAGTAGATATGTGAAATAAAAGAAAATGTGGGCTGCGATGAACTAGTATATGATTCAGCTAGGCTTGGGTAACCAAGAAAAATACATGCATTTTATTTGACGAGCCTAGGGACCAAAGTGTAAATATTTGCAAAGTTAGGGGTAAAAAGGTAATTTTTCCATAAAGTGAAATTTTGGGCTGAAATTGATGAATGTGATACATTAATAATTTAATTTGCTTATATAGACTTGGAAAGACCAATCCCGAAAGTAGACCTTGGAAGACAAAAGGTTTTGGAATAGTCAGAATTCAAAACCGAAACATCAACTAGGTAAGTTCGTGTAACTTAATTGAATATGTAAATATGTTGATTATAATTGTTGTGTGGAATTGAATGTGTAATGTAAGAATATTGAATTATGTGAAATTATTCATAAGTTAAAAATTGATTGAAAAAGGATTGTAATCCGTTTGAATTTTTGAATTCCGATCGTTAGGTTATTTTCTTATACAAAACGGAATCCAGCATGTGTTGTAGAAAGGATTTAGCCCAGACGGGTAACCCCGAAATGAGCCTATCAAATATATGTTTCAATTAGGATTTAGCCTAGACTGGTAATCCTAATTGACTGGATTTAGCTTGGACTGGTAATCTGATAAAGCCCTTAGAGTATATGGTAGAGTTAGAATTTAGCCTAGATTGGTAATTCTACTGTAGGATATGTGGCTCGAGAGTGCACCAAGATGGTACTGCTAGATATGAATTGACAGATAAAATATCCATCGAGAATTGAGTAATTCAATGGATGATATATATATAAGACATGAGAAACATGAAATAGAATGTGTACATGATATGATGAGCTCATCTATGCACCTTATAATATTTTAGACTAACTTATTGATTGAGTGCATTTGTTTAGGGAAATTATCTAAAATTGATGGGTAGTATGGCTTATTGAGATTAGGTGTTTAAAATGACCGGTAAGTTTACTTTCCATTATACGAACTTACTAAGCATGTAATGCTTACCCCAATTTACTTTTTCCTGTCTTATAGTGCTTGAGGGCTCATGAAAGTTGGAGGACGGTTGGAGCTTTGATCACACTATCAACATTTTCGTTTTGGGTATAAAAGAAATATTCGTTACTTGTGTTTACTAGAGTGCTGAATGTCATTCATGTTTAGAGAAAGAATTAAAATCAATAGGTGTGGCCACAATCTTGATAAAATGGTATAAATGAGAAGTAGGTTATTGCTAAAGATTTATTATGGAATTTGTGTGGAATGACTTAAGCCACTTACTAAACTGAATATGTGCTAAGTTAACTCTATATGGTCATATATTAACCACATTTTGAGTGAAAATCAAGCCATGTTGTTGTAAACTGAAAAATATATAGGATTTTCTTATATAATTCATCACATTTTTACTTAAATTTGTTGTTATGATGATTGCTTTGATTAAATAATAATTATTTGATTCATGCTTATAATGTTTGTGCCTCAATCGATCATGTTTTCAATTAAAATCAAGTCTGTATTTCATTCATACGTGATTGAAATGCACCTGAATTAGTTGAGCGATCCTAACTAGACAAAGGCTATTGGACACATAATTGAGATGTGCATGCTCAATTTAGATCCTAACCCGATTAAATTGCAGGTTACATAACAACCCTAACCAAGCTCTGTTATCTGCATAGTTTTTTAGATTTATGTGGTTAAACTGTTTCAAACCTAACACGTCCCTGTTAGCTCCCACGAAAACTAAGAAACCCTTGGTAAATAAGGACCAATAAAATTCGTATTTACTAAGTAAAGGATTTCGAAAGGACCTAATGTGGTTTCCAAACTCATGAAAGATCGAGTTCCCATGGAATGTTTTTTTGAATATTGATAAGCATGCGGTTAATAATTTAAGTGTAATTAAAGTAATTGTCCTAGCTTATTTATGTTATAATTGTTACTTATTCTGTTAATTCTACTAAAATCTACTTCATTCATATAGTTGCATGTTAGGATAAATCACATTAGGGATCATTGCATCTAGATTAATTTTACATAATTTTAATAAATACTTCCAAATCAAATTGTGTTTCTATTTACCAAGTTGTTAATAATATTTTTATAATTGAGTGACTTAGCACGAATATAATCCTTGTGGAGACGATAACTCGATATTTACTTATTACTTGATAACGACTGTGTGCACTTGCACAAACCTAAGCGTTACAGTTGTAAGCCTTTGAAACAATGATTGATCATATTCAAAGGAGGGTGGCAATTGGCTTGGAAAGTAGCCACAAACTTGTCCACACGAGTAGACACACGAGCATGTGTTTAGGCCGTGTGTGACACACGGTTTTCCCCATAAGCGTGTTGTTCGGCCGTGTGTCCCCTGCACCCTAGTTTTACAAGTCGGAATGCCTAGTAGTAAACACACGGGCTAAGACACGGGCGTTTACTCTGGCCGTTTGAAGTCTGCACCATTTTAAGAAAAATCATTTAATTTTTAATTGACCACACGGTCTAGCCACACGGGCATGTGATATGGCCGTGTGACCTTGTTTTGGTGCTGACGTCATAAACAGAAAGTTACACGGCCTAAGGACACTGGCGTGTCCCCTTCATCACATGGGCGTGTGACATTATTTTGATGAAAAATTTTCTAAGTTTTCCAAAGATTTTGACTTAGTCCCGAACCATCCCTAATGCGTGTTTTGGGGATTTCGTAGGCCCATATAAGGGACAATATGTATCTATATGAATAGTTTCAAATTGGATGAAATTTATGACCCGTTTTTACGTGAGTATTAATGTAAACGTTCGGTAATGCCTCGTGCCCTGTCTCGACTTTGGATACAGGTAAGGGGTGTTACATTTTCAATTTCACCAGTATCTATGCAAGGATAAGCCTCACTGAGTCGTCTACTTCACCAATGTTATCCGCGACCTACCTTCTTGTAACATCCCAAAATAGGGTCTAGTTGGAACAGTAGTTTTGGGACCACAAATTCGATGTTGAAATATTTATTTTATGATTATTATGAGGTCTAGAATATGAAAATATGTATGTGTTAAAGTTTCATGAGGAAATCCTATGAGTAAGTTGTCCGATTGGTAAATAAGGACCAAATTGAATAAATTGCAAAACTTGGATTCTAGAAACAATTTGTATGAAATTTCTTTAGATTATTAATTAGAAGGCCTTAAAGAGAAATTTGCCCAATTTCTAAGTTTTGACAAAAATGAGCATGTATGGATAAAATTTTAAAGAAAGGGCTTAAGGGCATTTGGTGATTTAGCTAATTAATGAAATTAAATGGGAAAATGAAGGTAAAAATCAGCCATTCTTCTCCCTCATCTAGTTGAATTTCTCAGGCCCTCCATAGCTAGGGTTTTCAACAATTTCAAGCTTAATAGTAAGTACTCTCAAGCCCCGTTTTTAATGTTCTTTGCATTTTTGAAATCTCGATAGCTTACTCTCTCCATTTCTACCATATTTTGAGTTAAGGTTCATGTTTGTAAAGTGACCCATGTGTGAAATTTTTATTCTTTGATGTTTTATGGAGGAATATAAAAGTTGTATGTGTGTTAAACATCTTTTTCTAGGTGATTTTCATGTAAAACCCCTAAAAGGACTTTTTTGCAAAAGGTGTAAAATATGTGGTAAAAATGTGAAATAATGGAGAAATGTGGGTTGCCATAAGAGGAAAGAACAATCGGCTAGGCTTGGGTAAGGTAGAAATTGCATGCATTTTACTATACGAGCCTAGGGACTAAATCATAAAAATGTGAAAGGTTAGGTCAAAAGAGTCATTTTGTTCGAGGGTGAAATTCAGGCTCAAAAAGAATAATGTGAGGTATTGATGATTCATTTTTATTGTTATAGACCCCGAGGAGCAAATTTCGGAAGTCGATCGAGGAAAATGAAAGGTTTTGGAATAACCGAAATGCAAATCCGAGATGAATACCAGGTAAGTTTGAATAACTTTAAGTAAACTATTAATATGCCTAATTACGTGTGTTATGAATGCATGATATTTAGTTATAAGGATGGAATGAAAATCCATGAAATCTGTCAATAATAAGGATATGATAATAAATGTCCCGGTTGAAGTAAAAAGGGAAATTCGATGGATAAACCATAGCTTACATGACTTGAGATCCTGCATGTGTTACGGAAAAGGATTTAGCCCGGACGGGTAATCTGTTGATCTCAAATGTAGAAAGGATCTAGCCCGAACTGGTGTTCTTTGAGTGATCGAGCCTCCCGAAGAATATGTGTGCATTGTGGATTTAGCCTGGACGGATAATCCAATTAGGGTCTGAATTTAGCCTAGACTGGTAATTCAGATCCGAGCTCATTGAGGGTGTTTGTCGCTATAAGGGATTTAGCCTAGACTGGTAATCCCACCGTAAGATGTGAGGATCGCGGGAGTGCATACATGAGATGATCCTTCTGATGACTTGACAGTAAATGGATAATCTATCTAGATTTTTTGAGTAACTCAAAGAGATTAATATGTGATACAAAAATGAAAACATTGAATGATGAGCTCACCTTAGATAAGTTACATAGTGTAATGTTATGTGACTAACTTGTTGATGGAGTGCATGTGACAGGGAAACCATTCCATATTTGTTGGTTTATTTGCCTAATATGGTTGCATGCTAAAGAAATCGATAAGTTTATTTTCCAATTATTCGGGCTTACTAAGAATGTAAATGCTTACCCCTCTCTTTTCCCTGTCTTACAGAGCTCGTGGACTCACGAAGATTGGAAGACGATTGGAGAGTCAACACACTATCATCTTGTCTAGCTTTGGTATATAGATACTCTTATCTTGTTCAATGGCATATATAGGGCTTTTGTTAATTTTGTAATATATGTCATTTGATTAGCCAATATGAAGGCTTGTATGGTGTACATGTCCACATGCATATGGCCATAGGATTTTACTCATTCTGTTATAAGGTATGACCTACATAGTTGTGCATATTTGTGTTCTATGTTATTGAGATGAACGATGGTGTATCATAAGTAGATACCAATGTAACATGACCGAATCACATGGGATGACTAGACTATAATTGGCAATGAGTTATAATAATGAGCCAATCTTGAATGTGTTATAAGGCATAGACATTCTTGATACAAGAGAAATAATCCTAGCATGTGTAAGACCGATGAAATGAGGATTATCGAGGTCATTTGAGAGTATAATTAGGCCTAACTATATTTTATGGAAACCTATAAGTGAGAACATATGTTAGAGGGTGACAAAAAGCTTGAAAAATAGCCTAACATGGTCTACACGGGCAGACACACAGGCGTGTGTCTAGACCGTGTGTGACGCATGGACCACCCCATGGGCATGTGGCATAACCGTATGTCCCCTGCACCTAAAATTTTAAGTTAGAATGCATGATAGTAAACAAAAGGGTAGAGACACAGCCGTGTGGAGGACACGGCCTAACACACGAGCGTGTGTCTTGGCCGTATGCCCCTAAATGCATGTTGACGTCATAAACAGAATGCTTGAGTTTTTGGACATGAGCGACCACACGGGCGTGTCAAGGCCGTGTGAAGGACACGGGCCAGAGACACGGGCGTGTGTATGGCCGTGTGAAAACCCCTGTAGGTTCGAAGTAGAAAATAAATTCAATTAATTCCACACGGGTAGGGGACACGGACGTGTCCTAAAGCACACGGGCGTGTGCAATGTCTCCACACGGGCGTGTGAGACATTAACTAAGAATTTTTCTTAAATTTTTATTAGGTCCTTGGTTTAGTCCCAGATCAATTTCAATGTATGTTTGAGCCTCGTAGGCTCTTAATAGACACACCGAGATGCTATTGGATTGGTTTCAAATTGGATCAAAATTTTATAACCCTTATTTCCCGAAAATGTTCAAGTACATGCTTGGTAACGCCTCATACCTGGTCCCAGTTTCGGGTACGAGTATGGGGTGTTACATTTAGTGGTATCAGAGCAATAGTCTAGACGATTCTAGGACTACAGTAGAGTGCATCGAGTTTAGCTATACATGCCATTATATGAACGTTGATAGTGTGATATCTCCTAACTGTTTAATTATCTTTGAATATAGTAAATGTCTTCCAATCAAGGACAAGATGAGTCTGAGGGAGCCGAGAGCCATGCTCTAGCTTCCGTACAACGAGTTGTTTCTAGTAGTAGTAGAAGGCCTATGTCTGAAGGTCAGGAAAAGGCTAGAGCTGCCTTCTTTGACATGATGGATGAGTGGTTTAGGGATTATTCGAGGAATCGCCTTAACATACCGCGACCTCCCCCGCCCTCTAACCAACCTGACGAGGAAGAGCCACGAGGTATGGTACCTGTAAGAATTGGTAAAGCCCCTATAGACAAACTTAGAAAGTACGGGGCTGAGGAATTTAGAGCTAAGATTGATGATGATGCAGAATGAGCCGAGTTCTGGCTCGAGAACACTATACGAGTATTGGAAAAATTATCGTGCACACCTAAAGAGTGCTTAAAGTGTACCGTGTCACTTCTAAATGATACTGCATACCACTGGTGGAAGACTGTATCTTCAGTGGTGCCAAAGGAAAACGTCACTTGGGAATTTTTCCAAGCGAAGTTTAAGAAGAAATATATCAGCCAAAGGTTCTTAGACTCGAAACAGAAGGAGTTCTTGGAACTCAAACAATGGAATAAGACTGTATCGGAATATGAAAGAGAGTTTGTAAGGCTAAGTCAGTATGCGACTGAATGGGTTCAAACAGAGTCAGAAATGTGTAAACGCTTCGAGGAAGGTCTAAATGAGGAAATCAAGCTATTGATTGGGATCCTTGAGATACGAGAGTTTGCTGCATTAGCTGATCCGACCAAGAAAGTTGAGGAGCTTAATAATGAAAGGAAGTAAACTAAGAGAGAAGCTTAAGTTGCGAGCAAGAGATCTAGCGGTAAGACGCTCTCATTTCTCACAAAGAAATCGAGGAGCCAACATGAACGCTCCACTTCATCGGTAAGATATTCGGGTAGAGCGAGAGGCTCCAAATGACGTAATTAGAAGTCTTCCTTCCCGATGGTGACTAGTGTGGGGAGTATAGATAACCAAAAGCCAAAGTGTAAAAACTGTAATAAATTTCACTTCGGAGTGTGCCAGATGAAGAGCGGTGCGTGTTATAGATGTGGTTCTCTTGACCACTTCCTCAAAGACTGCCCAGAGCGAACCGATAAATAGGTGGAAGTAACCCTGAAATTGAGTGCTCTTATTCCACGAGGTAGACCTCCGAAGTATCCTGGAAGTGTTAGTGGCAGTCGAGTTGTGGCCAAAGATGCCACGAAATCTGCTCAAGCCCCGGCAAGAATGTATGCAATACGCACTCGAGAGGAAGCCTCTGCTCCTAACGTTATCACGGGTACTTTTTCTCTTTTTAATAGTTGTGTTGTTGCCTTAATTGATCCAGGGTCAACGCATTCATACATTTGCATGAGATTGGTGTCTAGTATGAATATATCCATTGAACCTACAGAATTTATAATCAGAGTGTCAAACCCATTAGGCAAGTTAGTCCTGGTTGATAAAGTCTATAAAAATTATCCTTTGACGATTTAGGGTCATTGTTTTCCGGCTAACCTTATGTTATTGCCATTTGATAAGCTTGATGTAATACTTTGCATGGATTGGTTAGCCTTACATAATGTAATTGTAAACTGTGGTAGCAAGTATATTGAATTGAAGTGCCCAGATGGTAAGGTTCTACAGGTTGTTTCAAGAGAATTGGATACACTGCCGATTGTAATCACAGCAATGGTTGTTTAAAAAATATGAGAAAATGGTACAAAGCCTACCTTGATTTTGTACTAAACACTAAGGAAATGGAGTTGAAGATTGAGTCCGTGCCAATAGTATGTGAATATCCAGATGTGTTCCCGGAGGAATTACCCAAATTGCCTCCTGAAAGAGAGATAGAGTTTAATATTGAACTAGTGCCAGGGATAGCTCCTATTTCTATTACTCCGTATAGGATGACACCAACCTAGCTGAAGGAATTAAAAGCACAGTTGAAAGAGCTGACGGATAAAGGTTTTGCAAGGCCAAGCTTTTTGCCTTGGGGTGCTTCCGTATTATTTGTAAAGAATAAAGATGGTTCAATAAGGCTGTGTCTAGATTATCACCAATTGAACAAGGTGGCTATCAAGAATAAGTATCTTTTGCCAAGGATCGATGATTTGTTCGACTAGCTGAAGAGAGCTACTGTATTCTTTAAGATAGACTTGAGATCCAGCTACTATCAGTTGCGAGTTAAGGAGTCGGACGTGCCAAAGACAGCTTTTAGAACGTGGTATGGCCACTATGAATTTCTTGTCATGCCGTTTGGGTTAACAAATGCATCGACTATTTTTATGGACCTAATGAATAGGATATTTCGGCCATACTTGGACAAGTTTGTCGTTGTGTTCATTGATGACATTTTGATTTATTCCAAGGAAGAGATAGAGTATGCGAAGCATTTGAGGACTGTGTTGCAGACTTTACAGGAAAAGAAATTGAATGCTAAGTTTAGCAAGAGTGAATTTTGGCTCCAAGAAGTAGGGTTTTTGGGTCATATTGTTTCAGGTGATGGCATCCGAGTTGATCCAAGTAAAGTCTCTGCAATTGTTGAATGGAAACCACCTAAAAATGTAATCGAGGTTAGAACCTTTTTGGGCTTAGCCAGTTACTACCGAAGATTTGTGAAAGGATTCTCCATGATCGTGACTCAGATGACAAGGTTACTACAGAAAGACGTTAAGTTTGAATGGATAGAGAAGTGCCAGCAGAGTTTCGAAAAGTTGAAGACATTGCTGACTGAAGCTCCAGTTTTAGTATTGCCTGAGCTGGGAAAAGAGTTTGTGGTCTATAGTGATGCATCCTTAAATGGATTGGGTTGTGTACTTATGGAAGATGACAAGGTGATAGCCTATGCTTCGCGGCAGTTGAAACCAAACGAGAAGAATTATCCGACGCATGACTTAGAGCTTGCCGCCATTGTTTTTGCTTTGAAAATCCAGAGGCATTACTTATATAGTGAGACTTGTCGGATATTCACAGACCACAAGAGTTTGAAGTATTTAATGACTCAAAAAGAACTGAATCTAAGACAGTGGAGATGGTTAGAATTAATTAAAGACTACGAGCTGATCATCGATTATCATTCGGGAAAGGCAAATGTGGTCACCGACGCGTTGAGCAGAAAATATTTATTTGCATTGAGGGTTATGAACACTCAATTGGCGTTGTTTGATGATGGTTCGGTCTTGGCAGAGTTAAGGGTCAGGCCGACATTTCTTCAGGAAATTTATGATGCTTAGACTAATGATAGTATCCTGCAGGCTAAAAGAGCTCAATGTGAGTCGGGCATTGAATTAGATTTTTAGGTTAGTCTCAATGGATGTTTGATGTTCAGAGATAGAGTTTGCGTACCGAGGAATAATGAAATTATGCAGAAAATTTTGCAAGAGGCACATGATAGCCGTTTGTCTATTCATCTTGGAAGTACCAAAATGTACAATGATTTAAAGAAAATGTACTGGTGGAATGGCATGAAAAGAGACATCTCCGAATTTGTATCAAAATGCTTGATATGCCAGCAAGTCAAGGCTGAACATCAAGTACCTTCTGGTTTGCTACAGCCTGTGATGGTCCTCGAATGAAAATGGGACAGAATCACTATGGACTTCGTGATAGGATTACTATTGACCCCGAAAAAGAAAGATGTTATATGGGTTGTGGTTGATAAGTTGACAAAGTTGGCTGACTTGTATGTATCTGAGATTGTGAGATTAAACGGGGTACCGCTATTGATTATTTTAGACAGAGACCCGATATTCACTTCGAGATTTTGGAAGAAGTTACAAGAAGCCTTAGGTACAAAGTTGAGCTTTAGTACAGCTTTTCACCCGCAGACCGATGGTCAGTCTGAGCGGATGATTCAGATTCTGGAGGATATGTTGCGATGTTGCATCCTTGAATTTCAGGGCAACTGGGAAAAATACCTGCCATTGGTAAAGTTCACCTACAACAATAGCTTTCAAACGAGTTTGAAGATGGCACCTTACGAGGCCTTGTATGGCAGGAAGTGCTGGACTCCATTATATTGGACGAAACTCAAGGAGAATCAGATTCACGGAGTTGATCTGATCAAGGAAACAGAAGAAAAGGTTAAAGTGATACATGACTGTTTAAAAGCAGTATCGGATAGGCAAAAGTCGTATGCTGATCTGAAAAGAAAAGAGATCGAATTTCAAATTGGAGATAGAATATTCTTGAAAGTATCTCTATGGAAAAAAAGTATTGAGATTTGGCCGAAAAGATTCATGATGTTTTCCATGTATCTATGTTAAAACGATATCGATCAGATCCCTCTCATGTGATTTTACCGACGGAGATTGAAATTAGACCGGACATGACTTATGGTGAGGAACCGGTCAAGATTTTGGCTCATGAGGTTAAATAACTAAGAAATAAATATGTGGCTTTGGTAAAAGTCTTATGGCATCGACATGGTGTGGAAGAGGCTACGTGGGGCCAGAAGAAACCATGAGAAGCCAATATCCAAACCTGTTTACTGGTAAGACTTTCGAGGACGAAAATCCCTAAAGGGAGGAGAAATGTAACATCTCAAAATAGGGCCTAGTTGGAACAGTGGTTTCGGGACCACAAATTCGACATTGAAATATTTATTTCATGATTATTATGAGGTCTAGAATATGAAAATATGCATGTGTTAAAGTTTCAAGAGGAAATTCTATGAGTAAGGTGTCCAATTGGTAAATAAGGACCAAATTGAATAAATTGTAAAACTTGGATTCTAGAAGCAATTTGTATGAAATTACTTTATATTATTAATTAGAAGGTCTTAAAGAGCAATTTTCCCAATTTCTAAGTTTTTGGACAAAAAAGGGGCATGTATGGATAAAATTTTAAAGAAACGGCTTAAGGGCATTTTGGTCATTTGGCTAATTAATGAAATAAAATAGGAAAATACATTCTTCTCTCTCATCCAGCCGAATTTCTCAAGCCCTCCATATCTAGGGTTTTCAACATTTTCAAGCTCAATAGTAAGTCCTCCTAAGCCCCGTTTTTAATGTTCTTCGCATTTTTGAAATCCTGGTAGTTTACTCTCTCTATTTCTACCCATATTTTGAGTTAGGATTCATGTTTGTAAAGTGGACCGTGTGACATGTTTATTATTTGATGTTTTATGGAGGAATATGAAAGTTGTATATCTGTTAAACATCTTTTTCTACGTGATTTTCATGAAAAACCCCTAAAAGGACCTTTTTGCAAAAGGTGTAAAATATGTGGTAAAAATGTGAAATAATGGAGAAATGTGGGCTTCCATAACAGGAAAGAACAATCGGCTAGGCTTGGGTAAGGTAGAAATTGCATGCATTTTATTATACGAGCCTAGGGACTAAATCATAAAAATATGAAAGGTTAGGGGCAAAATGCTTATTTTGTCTAGGGGTGAAATTTAGGCTCAAAACGAATAATGTGAGGTATTGATGATTCATTTTTATTCTTATAGACCTTGAGGAGCAAATTTCAGAGGTCGATCGAGGAAAACGAAAGGTTTTGGAATAACCGAAACGCGAAACCGAGATGAATACCAGGTAAGTTTGAATAACTTTAAGTAAACTATTAATATGCCTAATTACGTGTGTTATGAATGCATGATATTTAGTTATAAGGATGGAATGAAAATCCATGAAATCTGTCAATAATAAGGATATGATAATAAATGTCCCGGTTGAAGTAAAAATGGAAATTCGATGGATAAACCATAGCTTACATGACTTGGGATCCTGCATGTGTTACGGAAAAGGATTTAGCCCAGACGGGTAATCCGTTGATCTCAAATGTAGAAGGGATCTAGCTTGGACGGGTGTTCCTTGAGTGATCGAGCCTCCCGAAGAATATGTGTGCATTGTGGATTTAGCCTGGTTGGGTAATCCGATTAGGGTCTGAATTTAGCTTGGACTGGTAATTCAGATCCGAGCTCATTGAGGGTGTTTGTGCTATAAGGGATTTAGCCTGGACTGGTAATCCCGCCGTAAGATATGAGGTTCGCGAGAGTGCATACATGAAGTGATCGCTCTTATGACTTGACGGTAAATGGATAATCCATCAAGATTTTTCGAGTAATTCAACGGGACTAATATGTGATACAAAAATGAAAATGTTTAATGATGAGCTCATCTTAGATAAGTTACATAGTATGATGTTATGTGACTAACTTGTTGATGGAGTGCATGTGATAGGGAAACCATTCCATATTTGTTGGTTTATTTGCCTAATATGGTTGCATGCTAAACAAATAGATAAGTTTATTTTCCAATTATTCGGGCTTACTAAGCATGTAAATGCTTACCCTTCTCTTTTCCCTGTCTTACAGAGCTCGTGGACTCACGAAGATTGGAAGACGATTGGAGAGTCAACACACAATCATCTTGTCTAGCATTGGTATATAGATACTCTTATTTTGTTCAATGGCATGTATAGGGCTTTTATTAATTTTGTAATATGTGTCATTTGATTAACCAATATGAAGGCTTGTAAGGTGTAGATGTCCACATGCATATGGCCATAGGATTTTCCTCATTCTGTTATAAGGTATGACCTACATAGTTGTGCACATTTGTGTTCTAATGTTATTGAGATGAATGAACATGGCGTATCATAAGTAAATGCACATGTAACATGATCGAATCACATGGGATGGCTAGACCATAATTGGCAATAAGTTATAATAATGAACCAATCTTGAATGTGTTATAAGGCATAGACATTCTTGATACAAGAGAAATAATCCTAGCATGTGTAAGGCCGATGAAATGAGGTTTACATGCAGTGTGGTTTCTCGAGGTCATTTGAGAGTATAATTAGGCTTGGCTATATGTTATAGAAACCTATAAGTGAGAATATATGTTAGAGGGTGACCAAAGGCTTGGCAAATAGCCTAACATGGTCCACACGGGTAGACACACGGACCACCTCATGGGCGTGTGGCATAACCGTGTGTCGCCTGCACCTAAAATTTTAAGTCAGAATGCATGGTAGTAAACACACGGGTAGAGACACGGCCGTGTGTCTCAACTGTGTTCAGGACACGGCCTAACACACGGGCATGTGTCTTGGCCGTGTGCCCCTAAATGCATGCTGACATCATAAACATAATGCTCGAGTTTTTGGACACGGACGACCACACTGGAGTGTCAAGGCCATGTGAAGGACACGGGCCAGAGACACTAGCGTGTGCTTGGCCGTGCAAAAACCCCTGTAGGTACAAAGTAGAAAATAAGTTCAATTAATTCCACACAGGTAGGGGACACGGGCATGTCCCAAAGCACACGGGCGTGTGCAATGTCTCCAGACGGGCGTGTGAGACATTAACTAAGAATTTTTCTTAAATTTTTATTAGGTCATCGGTTTAGTCCCGGATCAATTTCAATGTATGTTTGAGCCTCATAGGCTCTTAATAGAGACACCAAGATGCTATTGGATTGGTTTCAAATTGGAACGAAATTTTATAAGCCATATTTCCCGAAAATGTTCAAGTACATGCTTGGTAACGCCTCATACCTGGTCCCAGTCTCGGGCACGGGTAAGGGGTGTTACACTTCCTGCGAAGTAAGAGAGGAGTGGATAAGTTCTTTGAGAAATCAGTGAATAATCAGGAATAGACAGAGTATGCTTACAACATAGAGTTTAAAATAGAAAGAATACTTAGACTAAAAATCGTTTTCACGTGCTGGGTTCTTGGTGAAAAATGCGAGACCCAGTTTGTAAATCCTATTTTTCAGAAAACATAAGTATGTAAAACTATTTTGCATGTATTTACTAAAAATCAAAATTAAAAACTTAGCTTGTGCTTGGTCGAAAATGAAACTTATATAACATGAAAATGTTCGCATACTTGTCCTATCAAAATGGCTGAGAAACATAAAATATGTTCTTGCACTTAACACACACTTATCAGAATCTTGTCTCGTTGGATATGTAAATCTCCTTATAATGCCTCAGAATGACTCAAAGAGTCCTTATAACATGTCCCATAAGTGCAGCGCAAGGTAATACACTCTATTGTACACCAACATGTCCTTGTGAGTGGAGCATAACTTGACATTCATTTATCTCTCCACATGTCCGAGGGCCTTAACGCCTAAAATCACAAAATTGAAATGTGAGTACTCACAATCATTTGGTATACCTATATATTCAACATCGGCTTGCAAATGAGCATACATATAAACTTATCACAGAGAGCTCGCATAGGGAGCTTGCTTATCAAAAAGAGTTCGTACAAAAGCTTGTAAAATATAGTTTATAAAACCGTACTTTACAAACATATCTTAAAACATAGGCTTGTTTAGAAGCATGCATAAAACATATCTTTAAAATCATAGTTTATAAACATATCTTGAAAACAGAGTTTCAGAACTTGAAAATAGAGGTTTGAAGAAAACTTACTTTTAGAGCTTAGTTTTAGAAAAAAAGTTCTCAAAATTCATAATAGTTCGCACACGGGATACGAGCCACAAACATTTTTGCTGAAAAATAAATCAATTAGTGAACCTAGCTTTTTGAACAATCACCTAATAGGACAGAAACTTACCTTTGGTGCTACGAACTTGATTTAAAATAGAGACTTGTTGATAAAATATTTAATGAGAGAATTCTCATGAAATAAGGGTTGTATTTATAGACCTAAGTGTCCTGGAAATCTTAGGATACCGTACATGACTTAGGAAAGCTGTTACTTACCATAAAGTATTACTAGATACATTATATCTTTATTTCCTAATTTTAGTTTGACTTAATCCTTTACTGGTGTACCCCCAGTTCACAACTCAACTAGCGAACCCTAGCTCGCCAAACCAACTAGAGAACCCACTCTACTTGCAATGAGTCTAGCAGAACCTTTACCATATCTTTTGGCGAACTCCCCAGTTCACCGAAGTACTTGGTGAACCCCTAGTTCACCTAAACACTAGCAAATATTCACTTGCAAAGCCAAAACTTCCAGGCTCAATCTTGGGATATTACAAATACCGTGAAAAAGGTTTCAAAAAATATTCTAAATTGATTTCATGCCTTTTAGTGGCTGAACAAAATGATGAGCTGTTGATGAAAAACCATGGGATTCGTCCTACTAGTTCTACACCATTCCCCTTAAGTGAATGAAGCAGTACACAATAATTATGAAAATGAAAAATATAAAAGTCGCGATCGTGGCCGTGGTCGTGGATGTAGTGGAGGACGTGGTCGAGGACGTACTAGTAACTGTTATCATGGTGATCATAATAGTAGTTCTTCTAACCACCAGAAAAAGGAAAAACAATGAAGGATGAGAAGAAGATGGTTAAAATAATCCTTCAAAGATTGTTGAGAATTTATACTACCGATATGGTATGAAGGGGCATTGGTCATGTACCTGCCGTATGTTTGAGCATTTAGTATAACTTTATTAAACATCCATTAAAATGAAGGAAAAGAATATTGAGACAAATTTTATTGTTAGACCATCACCAACTAAAGTTGAGATTGAATCTCTTGCATTTCTGGAACATATTCAAGGTGATATATGTAGGCCCATTCATCCACCATGTGAACCATTAAGATATTTTATGGTATTGATAGATGTATCTAGTAGGTGGTCACGAATGTGTTTATTATCGAGTCACAATGTAATGACCAAAAAGTCATTGGTGTTAGAAAATACGGTTTTAGAACCCTATTTTTGATGTTTGAGTCCTTAAATATTATTATTCAATATTTATGGAAACACAAAAATTTATATACTTTTTCATACCCCTTTTAACTTAAAACTAGGCTATTCCGGTTAAATCCTTGTCAAAAAATAATTAAATATTATAAAATAATTAAATTATGTAAAAATATGAACATTATGAATTTTAATTAATTTTATAGTTAATTTTGATTAAATTTGGTTATTTTTGACAGAATTACACAATTGGAGAAAAATGGCTCGGTGAACACTGTGAGAAGAACAAAACCGAGAGTAATTTGAAGTATCGAGGCCAATTAGTTTCCAGCCCAAGACGGTCCAGAAATGTGTATTAATTCATAATTAAATTAATTTTAAATTATTTCCTATTCAATTTAGGTTAAATGAATTAATTTTAATTAATTATGAAGAAATGGCCTAGTAAACCGCACTGGTTGAACCGAATGGAGTGAGCCGGACCAGCCACTAATTGTGCTGACCAGAACTGTCCATTGGCTGACCCAAAAAATAAAATTAGCTGATAAAATATGCTTACAAAATGCCCTTGAAAAACCTCCAAACTACGTTCAAACCCCACCTTTATTTTAGGCTTTGTAGATTTGCCCCAACCTATTTTTAGCAAGGTTGAAAGCTTCAACCTTGCCATGTGTGTGGCCGGCCATGGGAGAGCTCTCTTGGCTGCTGAATTTGCTATTTTTAACAGCCCTCTTCAGCTATAAAAGCCACCCTATGCTGCCCATTTCAAAGCATCCCTCAACATCCCTCATTCTACAACATTCTCTTATCCTCTCTTCACTTTTCTCAGAGTTTCCTCTCCATTTTTCCATCCCATTTTTCCTTCCTCTTATGCCAATTTCCTATCTTGAGAAAGAGGTGTTCTTCAGCCATCTTGGGCAGCAATCAAGGATTCATAGAAGCCTTGCTCGGCGAAGACAATGGAGACTAAGAACGGAGCAACAGTCAAGCTACAGAGAAACACTGGATTTGCTTTCTATTCCCTTTCTTTTTAATTTATGTTGTTTTTATGATGAACATATTTATGAAAAATATTGTTGTTGAAATGGTTATTTTAATCAATTTAGCTTGAATTTAATTCGTGTTGGGTTGATTATATTTTGCCTACTTGAATTATTAAATTAGTGTTTATGTTGTTATAGGCCTCAGTAAAATACTTGATTAAGTAAAATCATGCTTAGGTTATTTGGCATTATAATTGTTTAGATAACTAAAGAATTAATTGTTTAAACGGATTGAAATTGCAATTAATGGACTCAGTACTTAATTAGTGCATGTTTAATTCTTCTAATGTAACTGAAAATTAAATCAGTATTGTATTTGGTGATACATATGCCTTGCATAACTTGCAAGATTGTTGTGATTAAATTGTTTCAAGGTATGACTACTTTGTTACTTCACATGATCTTTTACATGTTTATTAAGTTGAATTAATAGGTTGAATCGACATAGGAATATGCGAGAGATAATTTAATTCAATAAGTATGTATGTGCGATAGCATGTTTACTTTATTAAATCTGTTTAGTCGGTTGAATTGGCATAGGGATATGTTCAAGAGATAAATGGAATTCTTTTAATTAGTAAATATGTTCATAAGTTAGCAAATTACTGGGTTGCCGTGAATTTATTCATAACAGCATAAGCACGAATTTAATATTTCTAAGTTAAATAGGTATAATTAATCCAACACAATTATATCATCTTGATTAAATCTTAATTGAAATCGTGCACTAGAACTCTTTTATTTTATTTAAATTGTTTGCTTAGTTTTAAAATCTTAGTTTATAAATCACTCTTTTCAAACCAAAATTATTTTTACCTCACCCACGTGTTTTAATTAATTTCATAAATATTTCTTTTTACAGTCCCTGTGGGTACGATAACTCGACATTTACTTGTCACTTTATTACTTGTTACGATTGTGTACATTGCACATTTTCACCATTCCAATTTACAAGGTTATTATAAAGGTTAATTAAAATTTGGTCCCTTAATTTTATCAAATGGATAGTTAATTATGGTACAAGGACTAAATAGTAAAAGTGATAAAAGTTAATCACTATGGATTTTTAATTAACCGGAGGACCAATTGGGCAATTGGACCAATTTTTATTTGCCAAACGGTGGTGGATATTATGTCTAATCCACTAACAAATGCTAAACATGCTTAAGGTTAAATAATAATACTTAATTAAGTTAATTTAGGTTAATTAAATATTAAGTTAAGTATATAAGAAAAATAAAATAAAAACGAAATAATTTTTCATTCATCTTTTATTCTTCTCCACCTGAAACCAAGAATAAAAATAGGGTTCATGCTTTGAAACTTTCAGTCCCTCAAATAGGTATGATTTTAAGTCTGTTTCTTGTATTTTTTATATTTTTGAGGTCTCGGGAGCTTGATTTATCTAACCCGTATACCAATTTGTAAAACTGTTAAAGTTTATAAAGTTTTCATTGATGAATGCTTGAAGAAATTAATATTAATTTGTTATATTATAAGCTTAGATATGAAAAAAGACTAATTTATAAAGTGAAAATTGTTAGTTTTAAATATAGGGACCTAACTGTAAATATCTTGAAATTTTTATAAAATTTATGTAATTATGGATAGTAAAGGGTCTTATAATGATGTAATTGAGATTAATTTCGAAATTAAATCTCAAAATTGAAAGTTATGGCAATATCGGTTTTCAGGACTAAATTGAATAGAATGTAAAATGTTAGGGGTATTTAAATAATGAAATTAAGCTGATTATATGCTTATAATAGGATGATATAAGTGGGCTGGAATTGATAAATTGAATTGAATTATTGTATAGATCGAGAATTGAACCAAATTGGGGATAATCAGAAAAAAGGCGAAATTGTTTATTAGTCCTTGAAGATTTGGTTGTTCGTTGTTTTGACTAGGTATGATTGCATTTAAATTGTTTTTATTTATTTATGAATGTGTATGTTTAGTAGTAGTTTGAAATCTTTACAATTTGGTATAAAAGGTGAGATATGAACTAAATCTTAAAGAACTGATAAATTGAAAATGAAGAATTGTAATTTGAGATATTAGATGAATTGATGGTTGATTATGATTGATCGAATCATATTGGTATGGATTGACTAGTATTTTGTAACACCTTTTACCTGAGTCTGAGGCCAAGACTGGGCACGGGGCATTACCATACTTAACCATATGCATACAATCATTTCTAAGTCACCAAGACTTGATCGAATTTAAAACTTTTTCTAACCTTGTTTAAACTCCCTAATATAGGCCTACGAGGCCTCAAACTCTCATTGGAAACCAATCGAAATCATCTCGGGTCCTTAAACCAACTTAATAAAAATGACTCTTGAAATAGGGCACACGCCCATGTGTTCATTATAACACGGCCGTGCTGATGGCTCGTGTGACACACACGGCCTAAGCCTCTAGGGACACGCCCGTGTCCCACACTCATGTGAATTAAATTCTAAATTTGAACCTACAGGGGATTTCACATGGCCTGAAACATACCCGTATCCATGGCTCATGTCCCTCACACGGCCATGACACGCCCATGTCCTAGCCTGTGTCTAAAAATCATGGCATTCTGTTTCTGACGTTAGCAATCCTTAAGGGTCACACGGCCAACGTACACGCCCGTGTGCTAGACTGTGTCCTTCACATGGTTGAGACACACGGCCGTGTCTCTGACCATGTGTTTACTACGATGCATACTAACTTGAGATTTTTACATGCAGGGGACACATGCCCGGACAACACGCCCATGGGGCTGGCTGTGTGTCACAGACGACCTAGACACATGCTCGTGTGTCTACCCGTGTGCACAATATAGGGCTATTTATCAAGCCCTTTGCCACCCTGAAACATAAAATAACAACATCCATCATGTAACAAATCATCATAATATGATTCCCCAATTCAACAACCACATCTAAGGCCTTTACACATTTCATATTTAGTAAAACAACCAACAAATTACCCATTCATGAAATAACCTCTTGTATTCATTTAACAACTTTTAACTTTAACCATTTCCGTGGCCTTATACAAAATGAATCAAAATGCTAAAATAAGCCAACACATTTGGCCGATTAACAGCGACACTGTAACACCCCGAACCCGAGACCGACACCGGAGTCGGACACGAGATGTCAACAAACTTTGAAAAATATTTCCAGACACTGCCCAGTCTGAGTACTAGTCGCTTCAAAAATCATATCTTGAGTTTCACAACTCGAAAATCAGTTTTGTGATTTTTCCCTGAAACTAGACTCATGTCCCCACATATGTATTTTTTTCTAGAATTTTTGGTCGGGCCAATTAGTACAGTTTATTAGTCAAAGTCTCCCATGTTACAGGGGTCGACTACACTGACCTTTTCCCATTACGACTGGGATATCTCTCTGCACAGAGCTTCAATACTGATGCCGTTTGTTTCTCTGGAAACTAGACTCAGAGAGGAATCCATACATATATGGTATGACCCCTAATTATCTCTGGTAAATTTATAGTGAATTTCTAAAGGCGGAACAGGGAATCCAGAAACTGTTCTGGCCCTGTTCCACAAGAACCCGAATATCTCTTACTGTACTGTTCCTATGATTGTTTCGTTACTTCCATATGAAAGTAGATTCATCAAGGTTCGATTAAATAATTTATTCACTATTTAATTCCACTCCTACGAATTCTTGTGATTTTTCCAATCCACACCACTGCTGCTATCAGCTTCTGTTTTCAAAGTAAACCTTACCTAATTTGGGGTTTCATGGACCAACTAGGGCCTTGTCATACATAAGCCCACATATGATCATACTTAGCCATTCTAGTGGCTGATCATTTGCTCAACACTTCCATTCCAACTATAGTTACATCATGAAACCATCTATACATTCATAAATACGAATGGTCTAATGCCATACTCCACTTCTACAAGCCATTTTCGCATGGCTGTACACTTATACATTTCATAAAGTACTCGAAAGACAACAATGGGTAGTCCTATACATGCCATATCAAAATTCAACCAAAATAGTACCCAAAAGAGCCTTTGATAGTGTGGGCGACTTCGACTTCAAGATCCCGAGTCCGATAGCTGGAGAACCAAAAATCTATAAAACAGAGGAGCAATGTAACGAGTAAGCAATTTATGCTTAGTAAGTTTGAGCAAGGAATTCCAGCATGCACAAAGAATAGCACACATTTAGCTAAACGGAATATTTCATAATACGCAATTTACCGATATCAAACTTGCTTCACAACATTAACAACCCTTATGTACATACACAATAAACTAACTTGGCCGAAGGCCGGTAGCTCGTTTATCAACTGAGCGAACATTTATTTGTAAGGGCTCGATTAAATTCAACACATACGTAACATATCCCCATATTGGGATGTTTTTCGAGTATTCGCTGGAATTTTACAGCAAGCTCATTCATTACCAAATCACGTACCTTCGGGATTTAACCGGATATAGCTCCTCGTTCAAATGCCTTCGGGACATAGCCCGGTTTTAGTAACTCACACAATGCCTTCGGGACATAACCCGGATTTAACAACTCGCACGAATGCCTTCGGGACTTAACCCGGATTTAATAACTCGCACGAATGCCTTCGGGACTTAACCCGGATTTAATAACTCGCACGAATGCCTTCGGGACTTAACCCGGATTTAGTATCTCGCACAAAGGCCTTCGGATCTTAGTCCGGATATATTCGCTTAGCACAAAGCCTTCGGGACTTAGCCCGGACAGCATTCAATTAATCATGCACATCTAACAATAATTCATGGTACATTCATATTTCATTTTCATTTGCGAAACTCAAACACAAGGCACATATCATCCTTGCACATTCGGCTCAATAGCCTCACATAGAGCATGATTTAATCACATCGTAATTTAAGCTCTCTTACTCAAGAACTTACCTCGGGTGTTGTCGAACGATTCCGCTAGCTATTCAACCACTTTTTCCTTCCCTTTATCGGATTTATTTCCCCTTTGCTCTTGAGCTTAATCAAACAAATAAATTGATTTCATCATTTAGGCATCAAAAAGATGAACACAAGGCACTTAGCCCATATTTATACATTAGACATTAAAGTCTCAAACATGCAAAAATCATGCATCAACACAACATATTAGCTAAATTTCTTTCCCCTTGGCCGAATATGCATGTCTATTTTTGGGGTCGATTTCAACACTTAATACACACATATACACACTAGTAAAGCATCCTCCCCCTTTTCATCAATTTAACACATGCATTGCTCATTATATGCAAAGTTACATTCGGCCTTAGCACACATCTTGCTAGCCGATTCTTCTCCATTTAGCAACCAATGCACATATGTGCTCACACAAAAATGCTAAAAAGGAGGTTCAAGAATCATCAAGCCATCATCACATGCATCATTAACAAGCTTCATATTTTGCATGCAATGGCATTAACACAACCTCCACCTAGGCCGAATCTTAACTCATCCTCTTGCCTCATCACCACAACATCAAACATCAACCAAGAATGATGCATCCATGGTCAAGTGCCATTTCCATCACATAGCAAGATTTAGACCATGGGCTAGGTAGAACTCAAGCTAACAACTAAAACATGCATGCATCTCATGGAACATCATCAAACATACCTTAGCCTAGCTACATGCATGGCCGAATCTTTCACCTTTCTTCTTCTTTCCTCCTTAAAATTTTTGGCCAAGGATGAACCAAAGGATGAGAAATTTTTTTTCTTTGTTTTTCTTTCTAATTTAGGCTAAATGAAGGTGAGAAAGGATGAACACAATTTTTTTTCTCTTTTCTTCTCTTTAGCTCACGGCAATGGGGGGGGCAACCACACATTTTTTTTTTCTTTTGTTTCCATTTCTTTATTACCCATACTCCTTATTTTATTCTTCCACTAACAAAACATGTTTCATGACATGTTTTGCCCATCATTCCTTGTCATGGCCGGCCACTACTCATTAGGGGGGGGAATTTGACATGCAAGTCCCCCTTTGTCCACATGCACTAATAGGTCCTCACACATTGACCTATCACATTTTAAAATTTTCTCACATAAGTCCTATTGACTAAATTCACATGAAATCAACCAAATTGAAGCTTGAAATTTTCACACATTCATAATTACATATTCTAGACAATAAGTATCACATTCAAACATTTCGGTGACTCGGTTTAGCGGTCCCGAAACCACTTCCCGACTAGGGTCAACTTTGGGCTGTCACAACTCTCCCCCACTTAAGAAATTTTCGTCCCCGAAAATCTTACCGGTAAATAGGTTTGGGTATCGTTCTTTCATCGAGCTCTCGGTCACCCAAGTTGTTTCCTCGATCCCGTGTTTGAGCCATAACACCTTTACTAGCGGAACTCTTTTGTTTCGCAACTCCTTCACTTCACGAGCTAGGATACGCATCGGTTCTTCTTCATAGCTCATGTCGACTTGAATTTCAACCTCTGATGGGCTAATTATGTGCGATGGATCAGATCGATAGCGTCGAAGCATCGAAACATGAAAGACGTCATGAATCTTTTCAAGCTCCGGGGGCAAAATCAATCTATACGCAACCGGGCCAACTCGTTCGGAGATTTCGTACGGCCCAATGAATCTTGGGCTCAACTTGCTCTTACGGCCGAACCTGAGTATCTTTTTCCAAGGTGAAACCTTAAGGAACACTTTGTCTCCCACCTGATACTCTATGTCTTTTCGTTTCAAATATGCGTACGACTTCTGACGATCCGTGGCTACCTTTAGACTTTCACGGATTACCTTTACTTTCTGTTCAGCATATTTAATCAAATCAACTCCGAAAATTTTACTTTCACCGAGCTCGGTCCAAAACAATGGTGTACGGCATTTACGACCGCACAAAGCCTCGTAAGGTGCCATCTTAATACTTGATTGAAAACTATTGTTGTAAGCGAATTCAATCAAAGGTAAATACCGTTCCCATGAACTACTGAACTCGAGGATGCAACATCTCAACATATCCTCAAGTATCTGAATTATCCGCTCGGATTGACCATCGGTTTGGGGGTGAAAAGCAGTGCTAAAATGCAGCTTGGTACCCAGAGCTTCTTGCAATTTCTTCCAAAATCGTGAGGTGAATCTCGGATCTCTATCCGACACGATAGAAACAGGTACCCTGTGTAATCTCACAATTTGATAAACGTACAATTCAGCTAGATTCTCCAATGAAAAATCCGTACGTACGGGGATGAAATGAGCCGACTTAGTCAGTCTATCAACGATAACCCATATCGCATCCTTCTTACTTGCTGACAAGGGCAGTCCGGACACAAAGTCCATTGTGACTCGATCCCATTTCCACTCGGGTATCATGATCGGCTGGAGTAATCCTGAAGGCACTTGATGTTCCGCTTTCACTTGTTGACATATTAAACATCTCGAAACAAAGTCGGAGATGTCCCGTTTCATACCATGCCACCAAAATTGACGTTTCAAATCGTTGTACATTTTCGTACTCCCCGGGTGAATTGACATTCGGCTACAATGGGCTTCGTTCAGAATCATCGAAATGAGTTCCGAATTCCTTGGAACACACAAACGATTTCTGAACCTCAAACAATCATCATCATCAATTTGAAACTCCGATTCCTCGTTCGGAAAACACTTAGCCCGTTTTGCAACCAATTCATCATCGACTTTCTGAGCTTCACAAATTTGGTGAGTCAATAATGGTTTAGCTTTTAATTCAGCTACTAACACACTGTCTGGTAGAACAGACAAATGCACGTTCATCGCTCGTAAAGCAAACAATGACTTCCGGCTTAAGGCGTCCGTAACCACGTTAGCCTTTCCCGGGTGGTAATCAATGACAAGCTCGTGATCTTTCAACAACTCAAGCCAACGTCTTTGTCGCAGATTCAAGTCTCGTTGAGTCATCAAATATTTGAGACTTTTGTGATCCGAAAATACATGGCACTTTTCACCAAACAGATAATGTCGCCATATTTTTAAAGCAAACACGATGGCAGCTAGTTCGAGATCATGGGTCGGATAATTCCTCTCGTGTGGCTTCAATTGTCTCGACGCATAGGCCACGACTCGACCTTCTTGCATCAATACGCAACCCAACCCAAGTAGGGATGCGTCACTATAGATGACAAACTCTTTACCTGATTCGGGTTGCACCAAAATTGGAGCTTCAGTCAAATGAGTTTTCAGTTGGTCGAAACTTTTCTGACATTTCTCCGTCCACTCGAACTTAACATCCTTTTGAAGTAGCTTCGTCATTGGTGTGGCTATCATCGAGAAACCTTTCACAAATCGTCGGTAATAACCGGCGAGCCCCAAAAAGCTCCGAACTTCAGTAACATTTCTCGGAGGTTTCCAGTCAAGTATGGCTGAAATTTTGTTCGGGTCAACTCGAATACCCGACGCGGATACCACATGACCCAAGAAGCTAACCTCTCTTAACCAGAACTCACACTTACTAAACTTAGCATATAACTGCTTATCCCGCAAAATTTGCAGCACTAGCCTCAGATGCTCAGCATGTTCGGTCTCGTCTCTTGAATAGACCAAAATGTCATCAATGAACACCACTACGAACCGATCCAAATACGGTCTGAAGATCCGATTCATCAAATCCATAAATACTGCAGGGGCATTAGTGAGCCCAAACGGCATCACTAAGAATTCGTAGTGACCATATCTCGTTCTGAAGGCAGTTTTGGGAATATCTGAATCTCGGATTCGCAACTGATAATAGCCCGATCTCAAATCTATTTTTGAGAACACTGAGGCTCCCTTCAGTTGGTCGAACAAATCATCGATGCGCAGCAACGGATATTTGTTCTTTATCGTCACTTTATTCAGCTGACGATAGTCAATGCACAACCTCATGGTTCCGTCCTTCTTTTTCACGAACAATACTGGTGCACCCCAAGGTGAGAAACTTGGTCGAGCGAAACCTCTATCCGTCAGTTCTTGCAACTGAGCTTTCAACTCCTTTAACTCGGTTGGTGCCATACGATACGGAGCTATCGAAATCGGCGTAGTCCCTGGTACAAGCTCAATACCAAACTCTACCTCCCGAACAGGTGGTAAACCCGGTAATTCTTCCGGAAAAACATCCGGGTATTCACAAACCACCGGCACAGATTCGGGTTTCTTTTCTAATTCTTTGTCACCAAGTACATACGCAAGGTATGCTTCGCACCCTTTTCTTACATATTTCTGTGCCAACATTGCTGATATTACAGCTGGCATCCCCTCCAAGTCCGCAGACTCAATTCGGACTACTTCGTTATTTGCGCATCTCAAATCAATAGTCTTGCTCTTGCAATTCACAATCGCATCATGCGCGGTCAACCAATCTAAACCAAGGATAACATCAAATTCATCAAACGGCAAAAGCATTAAGTTCGCCAGGAAACAGGAACCTCGAATTTCCAGGGGACATTTCTTGCACACTTTGTCGACAAGCACGTAACGACCCAAGGGATTTGACACCCGAATTACGAACTCAGTAGACTCAATAGGTAAAGTCTTACTGGAGGCTAAGGTTTCACATATGTAAGAATGAGTAGAACCGGGGTCAATCAAAGCAATTACATTAGTATCAAAGAGAGTGAATGTACCGGTAATAACATCAGGCGAAGAAGCATCCTCGCGGGCACGTATAGCATAAGCTCTAGCAGGCGCACGGGTTTCGGATCTGGTTATATCATCTCTAGATCCTCTCTGACCACCACTAGCATTGCCCATATTTCCAGATGGTCTACCTCGAGCAGTGGTAGCACCCGGTCTCCCACTCTGACTTGCATTCTGTCCCGACAACCTCGGGCAATCTTTAATGAAGTGGTCAACTGATCCGCATTTATAACAGGAGCGGTCAGGAAATCTACAACTCCCCGAATGCCATTTACCGCAATATCGGCATTTCGTCCTGTCTCGACGTTCATTCCCAACACTGGCGACCGAAGTGCCTCGTGTACCCACAGGGGGTCGATCACGATCTCGTCCAAAAAGGCCCGAAGTGCCTCTAAACTGGCCCGCATCATCTCGAAATCTCTTCGATGTCTGTTGAAGAGACCTTCCCGAGGATCTTTTACGAAACTCTCCAGTTCCCTCATCAACTCTTTGCTTTTCTTTTCTAAGCTCTTCGGCTTTACAAGCTCGTTCAACAAGTACCACGAACTCTCGTATTTCAAGAACGCCAACGAACATTTTTATATCTTCATTCAGCCCATCCTCGAAGCGTTTACACATAATAGCTTCGGACGAAACACATTCCCGAGCATATTTGCTAAGTCTAACAAATTTTCGCTCGTAATCAGTAACCGACATGGAGCCTTGCTTAAGCTCAAGAAATTCCTTCCGTTTTTGATCAACAAATCTCTGACTGATATACTTTTTCCGAAACTCAGTTTGGAAAAACTCCCAAGTTACTTGCTCTCGGGGCACAATAGAAGTCAGAGTACTCCACCAATAGTAGGCAGAATCACGTAGCAAGGAGATAGCACACTTTAGGCATTCATCGGGTGTACAAGATAGCTCATCGAGTACCCGGATAGTGTTGTCTAGCCAAAATTCAGCTTGCTCGGCATCATCGCTATCCATAGCCTTAAATTCAGTAGCCCCATGTTTTCGGATTCTGTCAACTGGGGGCTTATTTGACCTTATTTGGTCCGTTACCGGTGGTATTGTAGGTGCGGGGGTAGTATTTGTCGGGAATGGAGGTTGTGGAACAGCCATATTAGTTCGAATGTATTGGTTAAACCAATCATTCATCACGCTATAGAATGCTTGTCTAGCTTCATCATTCGGATTACTAGCATTAGGTTGAGAGTCTGCCGGCACTGTCCCTTGTGCGGGAGCAGGCGCTACACTCTCAAGATCATCAGCTACCTCTCGGTCACGATCGGGATCCATTACTATAAATAAACACATTTACAATTGTCAGAAATCACCACACTATCAAGTAATCACATAAAATGGCATGTATAGCTAGACCCAAAACATTACGGTAGTCCTAGAATCGACTAAACCGTAGCTCTGATACCAATAAAATGTAACACCCCGAACCCGAGACCGACACCGGAGTCGGACACGAGATGTCAACAAACTTTGAAAAATTTTTCCAGACACTGCCCAGTCTGAGTACTAGTCGCTTCAAAAATCATATCTTGAGTTTCACAACTCGAAAATCAGTTTTGTGATTTTTCCCTGAAACTAGTCTCATGTCCCCACATATGTATTTTTTTCTAGAATTTTTGGTCGGGCCAATTAGTACAGTTTATTAGTCAAAGTCTCCCATGTTACAGGGGTCGACTACACTGACCTTTTCCCATTACGACTGGGATATCTCTCTGCACAGAGCTTCAATACTGATGCCGTTTGTTTCTCTGGAAACTAGACTCAGAGAGGAATCCATACATACATGGTATGACCCCTAATTATCTCTGGTCAATTTATAGTGAATTTCTAAAGGCGGAACAGGGAATCCAGAAACTGTTCTGGCCCTGTTCCACAAGAACCCGAATATCTCTTACTGTACTGTTCCTATGATTGTTTCGTTACTTCCATATGAAAGTAGATTCATCAAGGTTCGATTAAATAATTTATTCACTATTTAATTCCACTCCTACGAATTCTTGTGATTTTTCCAATCCACACCACTGCTGCTATCAGCTTCTGTTTTCAAAGTAAACCTTACCTAATTTGGGGTTTCATGGACCAACTAGGGCCTTGTCATACATAAGCCCACATATGATCATACTTAGCCATTCTAGTGGCTGATCATTTGCTCAACACTTCCATTCCAACTATAGTTACATCATGAAACCATCTATACATTCATAAATACGAATGGTCTAATGCCATACTCCACTTCTACAAGCCATTTTCGCATGGCTGTACACTTATACATTTCATAAAGTACTCGAAAGACAACAATGGGTAGTCCTATACATGCCATATCAAAATTCAACCAAAATAGTACCCAAAAGAGCCTTTGATAGTGTGGGCGACTTCGACTTCAAGATCCCGAGTCCGATAGCTGGAGAACCAAAAATCTATAAAACAGAGGAGCAATGTAACGAGTAAGCAATTTATGCTTAGTAAGTTTGAGCAAGGAATTCCAGCATGCACAAAGAATAGCACACATTTAGCTAAACGGAATATTTCATAATACGCAATTTACCGATATCAAACTTGCTTCACAACATTAACAACCCTTATGTACATACACAATAAACTAACTTGGCCGAAGGCCGGTAGCTCGTTTATCAACTGAGCGAACATTTATTTGTAAGGGCTCGATTAAATTCAACACATACGTAACATATCCCCATATTGGGATGTTTTTCGAGTATTCGCTGGAATTTTACAGCAAGCTCATTCATTACCAAATCACGTACCTTCGGGATTTAACCGGATATAGCTCCTCGTTCAAATGCCTTCGGGACATAGCCCGGTTTTAGTAACTCACACAATGCCTTCGGGACATAACCCGGATTTAACAACTCGCACGAATGCCTTCGGGACTTAACCCGGATTTAATAACTCGCACGAATGCCTTCGGGACTTAACCCGGATTTAATAACTCGCACGAATGCCTTCGGGACTTAACCCGGATTTAGTATCTCGCACAAAGGCCTTCGGATCTTAGTCCGGATATATTCGCTTAGCACAAAGCCTTCGGGACTTAGCCCGGACAGCATTCAATTAATCATGCACATCTAACAATAATTCATGGTACATTCATATTTCATTTTCATTTGCGAAACTCAAACACAAGCACATATCATCCTTGCACATTCGGCTCAATAGCCTCACATAGAGCATGATTTAATCACATCGTAATTTAAGCTCTCTTACTCAAGAACTTACCTCGGGTGTTGTCGAACGATTCCGCTAGCTATTCAACCACTTTTTCCTTCCCTTTATCGGATTTATTTCCCCTTTGCTCTTGAGCTTAATCAAACAAATAAATTGATTTCATCATTTAGGCATCAAAAAGATGAACACAAGGCACTTAGCCATATTTATACATTAGACATTAAAGTCTCAAACATGCAAAAATCATGCATCACACAACATATTAGCTAAATTTCTTTCCCCTTGGCCGAATATGCATGTCTATTTTTGGGGTCGATTTCAACACTTAATACACACATATACACACTAGTAAAGCATCCTCCCCCTTTTCATCAATTTAACACATGCATTGCTCATTATATGCAAAGTTACATTCGGCCTTAGCACACATCTTGCTAGCCGATTCTTCTCCATTTAGCAACCAATGCACATATGTGCTCACACAAAAATGCTAAAAAGGAGGTTCAAGAATCATCAAGCCATCATCACATGCATCATTAACAAGCTTCATATTTTGCATGCAATGGCATTAACACAACCTCCACCTAGGCCGAATCTTAACTCATCCTCTTGCCTCATCACCACAACATCAAACATCAACCAAGAATGATGCATCCATGGTCAAGTGCCATTTCCATCACATAGCAAGATTAGACCATGGGCTAGGTAGAACTCAAGCTAACAACTAAAACATGCATGCATCTCATGGAACATCATCAAACATACCTTAGCCTAGCTACATGCATGGCCGAATCTTTCACCTTTCTTCTTCTTTCCTCCCTTAAAATTTTTGGCCAAGGATGAACCAAAGGATGAGAAATTTTTTTTCTTTGTTTTTCTTTCTAATTTAGGCTAAATGAAGGTGAGAAAGGATGAACACCATTTTTTTTCTCTTTTTCTTCTCTTTAGCTCACGGCATGGGGGGGCAACCACACATTTTTTTTTTCTTTTGTTCCATTTCTTTATTACCCATACTCCTTATTTTATTCTTCCACTAACAAAACATGTTTCATGACATGTTTTGCCCATCATTCCTTGTCATGGCCGGCCACTACTCATTAGGGGGGGGAATTGACATGCAAGTCCCCCCTTTGTCCACATGCACTAATAGGTCCTCACACCATTGACCTATCACATTTTAAAATTTCTCACATAAGTCCTATTGACTAAATTCACATGAAATCAACCAAATTGAAGCTGTTTTTCAT